>NC_071285.1:1585650-1685650 GCF_943735745.2 Anopheles bellator | reverse complement strand
CATCCACCGTCGGTGACGTAGGCAAGCTCGCTAACCGATTGGAACCAAAGGGACACTGCTAAACGGACACATGCACACGTACACAGGACGAGGACGGTGAATGGCGACGCGGGCGACACAGGGCACCGCGATCGCGATCTGTATCTTACACGGTCCAACAGGACACACGCTGACCCCGTACACGAGTAGGGAAGGAACCGCAAGAGCCTTTGACTGGTTGATTCGATCAAAAGCACAGTCCTGGCACGACTTTTGGGATCTTTGGAAATAGAAACAGAGATGGTTCAAATACACACGGAGAACGGCACGCTGCAGATTGAAGACAGTCCTTTCGTTTCGTTCTTATTTCGATTGGTTGCTGTTTTATTTTCTGTTCCTTTTCCTTTCTTTAAACGGTTACCTTTTTTTTTGTTTCACTGTTTTTTGTTTGCCATTTTGCCTTTTTTTTGTTAAGTTCGAATGTGCACACTCGCTGTGTGCTATTGTGGCTATTTTTCCCGCCCGATTCTGTGTGGTACCAATCCCCGTTCTCGTAGTGTCGTATGATGTTAAATACTGTATGTGCTACCCCCTTCTCTTTCTCTGTGTATGTTGTTAGCTTTAGTAGCCAAATGTGTTATGATTGATTGATTGATTGACTGATTGATTGATTGATTGATTGTCCACAGCAAAACAGAAGTGTAACAGCACGATCGATCGATAAGAAAGTTGCGCTTGCGATCTGAGTAGCTCCTCGTCTCTGCCATAAACCAACACTAATCCCGTCCACCCGGTCGTCCCGGTTGATCGTTTCTTGTCGGTTCGTTCGCGCCCGTTGGCGTGTGACAGAATGACCCCGTTTTATCGGTCCCCCCGCCGAAAAAGGAGAGCCGCATGGTTCGTTTCTGTGTGTGTTTTGCGCGTGTGTTTGTTTTACACTTTATTTTTTTAAAGTTTGCTCTTCATTAATCATTCGTCCAATGGAGAGCAGATGTTTTGTGTGTTTTACTTTCCCTACTTGAATACAGTCGAACCCTGTTGCAGCCTTTGAAGAGTATTCATTAGCCACAGGCTCTGGGAACCCGCGGTAGAAATGGATCGGAATTGAAAGTCGTATACGAATGCTCGTTCTTAATTTTGTGTGGTAGCATTTTAGGTGTTGGTGTGAAGTTCACGTTCACGTTTGAATCAATCTTTTACCTAGAACCTCGTTGCGAATGTTAGCGGACAAACTTTGCCCACTTTAAAACACCGCTCCAATTCAAGATATGTCCTACACCAGTATAAGTCTCATTCTACGGAGCCCGTCCCGGGTGAAACCACTGCACGCACGATATCACACTCTGGCGCACTAACGACAATTAGTCCCCAACGCAAAACGCCACTAAAAGAAGCAAATTAACGATACTAACGCGCACCGCGGCACTCGATTCCGGAACTCGGTCCCATACGAAAACAGAAAAAAAAATCGAACCGAAAGCACCCCTCTAACATCGCCGGCAGGGCAAGGCAGGATATGAACTTGGCTGGAGTAGTATTATTGACCTTTTGCGTGTGCTCCCCGTGGGTTCTGATGGGCAAGGACAAGGTCGCCGGGAAGAGGCGCTAGGGCAACGATATAGCAAAGGTTAGGCAAGGACGACAGTCCGGAGGACCTCAAGGAGCACAGGAGAGAACGAGAGAGGCGCCTTGTCGAACCTTTTACACGCCACCAAACCAGAATAACCGATAGCCTCTCTCACTGGTACGACGTTACGGCGGTAGGAAGAGAGATTGTTGCTGGCTTCCCGCGGTTGTTGCTATCCTCGTTGATGTTGTTGTTATTGTTGTTGTTACCTAGTTTAAGCTGTACGCCTTAATTAATTATTAATCACCACCCTTCGGTCCCGCCACTCGCCACTCTCTTCACAGCACGTTTGGTGTGTCCACCCTGTACATTGGAGCGTATCCAACACGAACACGATCCTATCGCCGCCGCGTGTTTGTGTTTTGTCAAATTATTTCAATAAGAAAGGAAGATAGATAGCGAGAGAGGAGTGATAAGAAATATCGAAAACCAGAAAACCAACGCGCACAGTGTTTGCACAAAAGATCGATCGATCCTAAAATTAACGAGAGAGAGAGAGAGCGAGAAAACGTGTCCGGTTCTAGACCTTCGTGCATGCATGTACTTCTTCTTCGCGCGAGTTTCTCTGCCGAGGCGAGGAATTAATTATTTATTTTCTGTAACACTATAATTATCGCGTTCGTCCCGGGATTGAAGCGAGGATTAGGGAGCATAACTTACCACTCAAACACTGCATGTCAAAGGGTGCGCGCGCTTGGCCGCATTCTCGGCCGCAGTTTCATTCTTATTTCGTTCGTTAAGTGTTCCCTCTTCCCTAATTTAAGGCGTCCATCGGCCGTCCCCGGCCTCTGCTATGATTTGTGTTGTCAGTTATGCTCCCGCGTGCGGTTCAGTGTAACCACCTATAACCGTGTGCTCCGTGTGCTGGCAAACGTAAACTGTGTACCGTGCACGCGCCATTCTAACGAAACGATCGCCTTTTAGTCTTTAGGAGAAAAACAGAAACGGTAGCAAACAGCAGCGCGAGAGAGCCACGAGAGAAAGGGTATGTTCTGTAAAAATCAAACAGTGTTTGTTTGTGGAATAAAAATGAAGGAATTATCCAGGTGAACCATCACAAGTAAGGCAAAAAAAACATGAAAGACCTCCGCTGCTTAAGCCCCATAACTTGCGCGCGCACCGGAAGCACCGGACAAAAAAGAAACAATAAAATAACATTTTTTTAAACCACATACCGAAATTTAGATTGTAAACGTTTAGCGAGTAGGACCACCGGGACCCGCCCCGGTTACGTTCGAGCGGAACAGCAAACAGCTGACTTTATGTTTTACCATTTGAGTTCGGTTGGAATGGCCCCGTAAGTGTGTTTATGCTCCCGTTACTTTCTTTTTCGTTCTTGGCTATTCGTTTGGTCCTCCCAGAAATTGCCATCCCGTGGTGCCGGTCACGTGTTGTCCGCCCCGAGACCCGCGCACGTGACGCCGTTCCGAACCGAAGTGTTTCACCTTTTTCTTTTCCCCTCGTTTGTCCGCTCTGTTGTTGCTCGTTGTCACCCCGTTGTACATATCTGTACTCTCTGTGTCTCTGTGTTGTTGGTATGTTTTTTCTATTTTCCTCTTAACCCGATGTGATTTTGTTTCGATTGTGCATTACGTTTTTTTCTTTATTGTTAATATGATTTTCTTTTCTTTTTTATTTCAGCTAGGCAATGCTAGTTGTAGCGCGAGTTTGATTTTGTTGTAGCATCCTACCACATCTTTCGTTTCGTATTATTTTGTTGTTAATTTGTTTTTTGTTTCATTTTTTTTAGCCAAAAGCGAAGGGACTCAAAACACTCAAAACCCCCATTACTAACCGCACAAGAGATGCCGCTGAAGCTCGCAACGCAGCTGATGCTAACGAGTCGGTGCAACCGCGTGAGAGAGAGAGAGCGAGAGAGAGCGCACCGCGATCGCGTATGCTAGAGTAGTAGAGCACAATAGTAATAGGAAGCTGCGTACAGAGTAGGACATTTCCGAAGGGAGCAAACAACCAACACCAACGACTGATCACAAACAGTGGGCACACACATGCACACATACATACACGTATATTGGGAGAGTGTCACCAACACTGGGCGCGCGCTGGTCGGTGATGATGGTAGGGGCGCTAGGGACTCACGGATTGGCCTCAATTGAAACGGATAACGAAATGGATTGAAAAGTACCGAAAGCAAAAATCACTAAAATGAATGTACCAAACCCCCGCGGGGCTGATAGGGATGAACTGCCGGATATGTACAGTCTTCGTTCGTTCATTTGATATCTGTTTCTCTGTTTCTCTGTGTTATGTCGTTAGATGCATGTGTGCACTGGCGTTCGGCCTGTAACGGGCCACCGCACCCCGAGCGATAGAGCGCAGTGGCTAACGTTTCTAATCGGAACCAAACTCACTCACTGTGAATCGGAATCGGAAGTAGAGTATGCAATTTGAGTTTGAAGAACGTTTTGTGTGTGCTGTGTGTGCGTATAAATATCGATATCGACGGCACCGAAACCATTAGCCATTGATCCACCACGACCTATGATCCGACAGAGGCAATGAGAGGGATGATGCGTTTATGTTGTAGCCATCGCGCGCGCGTTTCGAAGCTGATTCGAAGCGACCGAAGGTGTGTCAGGTTCGTTTCGTTAATCAACAACCTTCCATTGTACAGCGCGCAGCTTACAGTTTGACGACGTCGGTAGAGTGATCGATCATTAGTAGTGTACATCCTTTCCACCCCTAATTATGTCGATGTGTAAATACTCCAATCCTTCGGCTGTCCAGTAGCACTGTTTTGGTAGCGTTTGATTGTACAAAACGATGGTAATTAGCCCAGAGACATGGTCACTGTTTCACCACCACCGGGTGCCCGCCGGTGACTCAAGCCAACCTCCGTCATTAACCGCTTCGCAGCCACACGAAACAGGGGTACGTTGGCCTACCTCACATCATGCTCAACGTTTCCTTATTTCACCAGTTATAAGCTGCGATCGAAGGCATCGTCGCCGTAGCTATAGAGAGCGCGTAGCGTCGCTGGTAGTGGATAGCTAAACCCTAGGGACCATTTGGCCTCGATGCAACTCCTGTGGAGCGCACACATGCAAACGCTCAGTATTGCACTGGTGTTTGTTTGCATGTGTGTGCGCTTCCTATCCCAACCGATAAAAACCGATTGCCGCATCCAGTTTCAATGTTAAAACATAGCAGCCTGCGCATCAGTGGAATGGCCTGTTAGTGGCAAGATGTAGACTTAGACTAGAATAATCAACACGTAGACTCACACGCCATAGTTTAACGCCGCCGCGTTGTTTAACGTTGCGAAGCAAACAAAACTGCCTAATGAATTGCTTGTTGTTGCCCTCCCTCATACATAGGCTAGAAGTTGTTGTTGTGGTCGACAGTTATTGTTCACTGTATTTATCTTGCCGTTGGTTGGATGCGTTTGCTCGGAATTAACCTACGTTTAGTTAATAGTTTGGTATGGTTTTGTATTTTGTACTTCGTTAAGCTCCGCTCGTAAAGTCAAACAGTTTGCGCTCGCTTCGGAACGTATTATAATTTGCGACGTTGATGGCGACGACGAAAGCTCGACAAGCGACTCCCGACGGGAAGGTGTTCGGAAGGATTGGCAGTGCCGGGTGTTGGGTGTTACGCGTTTGCAATTCGGGAACGATTGGACACGCAAACGCAAAGTGGACGTTCGAAGTTTTCGATCCTTTGGGTGACCTCCGACTTGGAGGGGGAATCGGTACTGATTATCAAATAGCGTTTAGCGACGGTCTTTATGTGTTGCTTGATTTTCTTCTCTTTCTTCGCTTTCGCTGACACAGGAACTTACATTACACGCGTACACACGCCCGGAAACTAAATCCACCAACTGTAAACCAACTTTCCACGAGGAAAACCGATCAACTAACTGTTCCTTTCGTTTCGTTCAGTACCCTGTCTGTTTCTCTCTGTCAGTGTCAGTCTTCATTTAGCTCTTTTTTCTCTGAATGTATCGATGGAAGTTTGTGTTTCACTATCCTCTCACTCTTCTCTGTCCATATCATTTTTCAATTGCCGGTACGTTATTTTCCTGTCCCGTCTGATTCTCCTTCGATATTGCTCGTTTTAAAGTGAACGACGACGTCGTTTTCTTACGTTCCTAGTTTTGTCCCACTGTTCTTGTACGATGTCGTTGTGTTCTGTGCATCTATTACGTGTCTACTATGTCTGTTTCCTATTTTGACACTCTCGTTCCGTCCCGGTTTCTGACACAAAACTACACCTCTCGCGTATCTCTCTGTCGGAGTCTTTCGGTCGAAACACCTCTGTGAAACTACTCTTGCTAGTTTGTTACCATAACTACCACCTCAAGCCACTACATAATTGGTTGTTTTGTTTAGAGCATACACGCAACAAAAAAGAATACTCACCAGCGTTATCCTTCGTGTGTGGCCACGGTAGTGCCCGCGTAATTAGCCTGCGGCCGGTCGGGTGGTTCCGATTTTCGAACTCCGATCCTGGCGTGTAGTAGATTCCGGATCCGGAGTTTCGAAAACCGTGAAGCTGCCCGACGGTGCGGGCCTTACGGGCGGCCGAACCGTTTTTCGGGCCCACGGAAACTGTAACGCTAGAATGAAAAAGTCTGTTTCTACTTTATTTCGTTAAACCTGTTATTTCGCTGTCTTTTGTTTCTATCCCTCATAATCCCTCCTCCGAAATAATCCCCATCACTTCACATTCCCGTTTTTCATCATTCTCTCCGTGTCACTGCCGTGTGTCCCACACTTCCTGTACCCTGTGCCGACATCCTGTTTCAGTTTTGTGCCTAACTAACTACAACTTGCTTGGCCGACACCTGAAACTTCTTTCTTCTTCGCTGAAGATAATCACTTACTCTCACTCTTTCTCTCTCTCGCTCTTTGTGCGGCTTAGTCCTAATCTCCTTTCGGAACTAAATGTACACTGGCCAATTTGTGTACTGTCTGGTTAGACAGTAGCACTTGAAACAGATGAGGGAATTCCGTTTCGAAAGCGCCTTCATGCGTTCTCTGCGGTCACCCGTTACCCGATCGTCCTGCTATCGTTTGACATCTCTCTCTCTCTATCCCTGTCCCATTAACAGTTCCCTATCACGTGGTGTTTCTAAGTTTGTTTTACCAATTGTCACTTTGACCTCGGTTATTCGTTGTACAAAGCGCTGTAACTAGTCTAACCTCTAGCCCCTGTTGAATGTTTTGTGGTTAATGTTTTAAAGGCAGAAGCACCAGAAAGGGTTTTCTTTTGTTGATTACAACAAGGACCAAGTTCAGCATCCTGCAACTCACGATATCTGGCCGTCACGTTTCATCCGATGTATAGCACGCAGTGAATATAACCGATTCGGGGTTGGGTTTCTATCAACCACCATCACCACTACCGTGCACACTGTTTGTTGTTGGCAAGGGTTTGTGTTATTGCCATTTGCAACCGCAAGGAGATTGCGATTCCATCTTTCCCTTCTGATCTTCTCTACTGTCCTCTTTTCCTCTGCACAGTTCTTTACGATGATCTATCCACTGCCCTACAGACTCTATGCTATAATCGCCTATTTTTCTTTCTTTTTAACTCTTCTCTTTGTTATTTCTAGTTCTGTTTTTGACTTTACTTTCCTTTTCTTTTTCCTTTTTAAACTTTTCTTTATGTCACACTTTTCTTCACTCACTTTTTCCACGTTTCTTCTTCTCCGCTGAATCTGTTTCTCTCAAAGCACGCTCGAAGGAGAATCGGCTATACATGGTCTCCGATCATTGCTATCCTTTTCTCTCGCTCTATATATATACACACATACACACACTTACGCTCACCTAAATATATATAAATATAAATATTTCTCTCTCTCTCTCTCTCTCTCTAAACTCTGTCCTCTATTCCCTATCTCTCTTCTGCAAATGCTATCTCTAATGGACACTAACAACTTTCCCGTGTTCATATTCCCAATGTGACTCCGAAAAAAAACACGCCCTACCCAGTGTCCCTCCGCACCCCCACACCCCCCCATCCGGCCAATTCCTAGATCCCAAAATGAAACAAAAAAAAAACAAAACAAACCAATCTGACTTTAACTGAAATTTCTCTCTCTCAATTTTCCTTTTCTTTTAATTTCTTGCAGAAAAATTCGCGGTTTGGACAAAATCGACAACAGTTTAAAATCAGATTCCTTCCTTTGCTCTAGTATGTGGTGAAACACAGACACACACAGGCGAGCGAACCGTGGCAAACAAAAAAAGAACGCGGAAGCAAGCAAGAACAATAGAACCGAGAGCGATAGAGCTCGCATGGGGTGCGCGGGTGAGCGCAAGAAGGGGCGGGATCGCGATCGCGGTTCCCGAAAACGAATCCGAACACGTGCACACACGCACATCACACATACAGACACACACGCCTACACGGAGACAGGAGAGAACAGCTTTCGTCGGGCGGTATGGACGAAGCATTGTAAAGTAAAGTTGTACGAAAGGATCCGTAGGCAATAGGGAAGGGACGGTGTAGGGGACGAAGGTCCTAGGGGTCAATCACAGAACCAACAAACAAACTGAACAAAAAAATCGATACCTTCGTAAGCCGTTCGAGCGACGAACCGGAAGGAAGCGAAGACATAAACTGCCCGTCAAGAGAGTGGAGCTTTTTGACCATTTGAATCGTTGCGTTATCAGTTCCGTTTCTCGGTTCGCGGCGTTTGAAAGGGCTACACACCGCATCCGGGGGTTGAAAGTTGATTTGTTCGTATTTTTAGTATGACGGTGAGCGAACAACACTACAAATTGTGATCGATCGTGGACAACAACGGCCAACCACCACCACCGGAAGGGCTCAGGGGCGTGATCACGATGATGGCGTGTGTGGCGTGGTGAGAGACCCCAAACTCACTACTGATCAAAGCAATAAGCGGCAGGCAGGCAGGCAGGCAGGCAGGACACCCGGAGGGATAGTAATCGATCAGGTCGCTTGCCCGATTCCGTTCCGATCCACGCACGCAAGAAAGGAGAGTGTATCAGTATTGCAAATTCCACGGACAGGCAGAGAGAGAGAGAGAGAGAGATAGAGAGAGAGAGAAGGATAGAATGAGAGTAGCATACCTTTGGACCACAGCCCGGCGCGGTGCCCGGTGCGGAGCGTGTGAAGATCTGTGATAGTTTTGCGAGGACCAACACGGACCTCGCGAAACGGCGGGCGGCGGGCGGCGTGTAGACCTGGCCGCTGTCGTGGTGCCGTCGGAAACGGAATCGCTTCTGTAAGTGTGTGTTTGTGTGTGTGTTTGCGTGTGTAGAGTCGCACTCGATCGATAGGTCGAAAAGGATCGCGCGCGCGCGTTGTACCGATCGATCGTAAGTATTGGCGTGAGCGGGTTTGTGAATGACTGCGATAAGGACGAGTGAACGAGTTCCCCGTGTGTGCACATGCAAGAATACTGTTTCACGTTTCCGGTTGATGTTTTCGTTTACGTTAGGCGTTAAGCATGTAAGCATTACTGGCGTTCGGATTTTCGTTTTCGTTTAGCTAGCGTAGGAAAACAATGGGCGCGAGGACACGGCGAGTAGCTGTAATATGCCTTCTCCTGTGCAGCAAGTTGGAGCATCACAAGCAAGCACTACCAAGTTACTAAGCTAGAGGTTACAAATTTCTACTCGCGTAAGCAGTACCCGAGCACTTGCCTGGGGCCCTCCCGTTAGACTTAGACGACAGGACACTGGACACACGATGCGACGCCGGAGAGCGACGACTGCTGCTGTGTACAGTGGACAAGAACCACACCAAAAAAAGCGGAGGGAGGCGTTTCCTGTTCTTTACGAAAACAGGACGCGTTTGTTGAAAACTTTGGACGGGTTAATCAATCGCGTGCGTAGCGAAATAATGGACAGTTAAAACAAATGTATAAATCACCGCACGGATTGCCGGACGAGGCTCGCGGTTTTTCTAGTCACAATCAGGCAGCAGGTGCGATCGACGGGGTGCTTTCGAGTTTGAACCATGATCCCAGGCCATGATCCTTCCACACATTAAAACATTTGGTCACAACTGCTGCCCCGGAACGGAAAAAGAAGCACATTGACGATTGGATACCAAAACCAAACCAGAATCATCAACCCACAAACCGCATCCCGGTGTAGTGATAGGCATTTTTATTGGACAGTAGGTGAGCCTGAGGATGAGGAGCTCCTTCCGAAGAGGGTGCAGGGTGCCATCTCCCCCAAATAGGAACCGCAACTTGAAAGTCCCCTTTTCCGGCCGTAGTCGCCAGTACCGTAGCGCGTAGAAACTATGAAACTAGCGAAATGAGCACGTGCGTAGAATGAGCATCCGGAGGGAGATGCGCAGGATTTAGGCAAGTAACACTAATCTCTAGCTAACCACGATAAGCAAACCAACCAAATAAGCGATCTAGCGGGTAAGGTGGTAATGTTATAGCAATCGTATTGCTGGGCGTAGTCAACTCGTAGCCTGCAACTCGTAGCCTGTAGTGTGTAGCCACCCCTTTACCAGCCCCCTCTTTTCGATGGCCAGAAAACCAAAAAAGTACGATAAACACTAGGCACACACGATTCCAAGCGAACGGTTGGTTGCACTGGCCGTGAGGGCGGCACATGAACCGGTGGCATGATTTAAAGTGCCGGTAAGCTAAACGTAACACCAAACAACAGACATAAGAAAAAGTGGAAACAAACAAGCGGCGGCAAACCCCTAAGTAAGAGCTAGCTGATCGTCGACCGAACTGGAGTGGCCAGGTGCGCTGGTTAACCCCCCGTATTTTCCTCCTTGTAGCGGCGTCACTGCAATCGAATCCTGGCGCCCCCGTGACCTGCTTCCTTCGTTGTTGTTCACGCGTTGTTGTTGTTGTGTTGTGTGGCTTTGGGGGGGGCCGGTTTCGACCCGATTCGACCCGATTCCCTTTTTGTACATTACATTCTCTCCGTTCTCTCGTCGGCCGCCGCGTGGACGATACGCCTCACTCCTTTTGGTCCAAGCCCACTGGCGGCACCACTTTCCGTTTCCAGCTCGAGAGCCCGACGGGGGCCGGATGCCGGATGCTGCAAGCGAAGATGTTTGACGAGCCAGCTCGACGCCCTGGAGAACGCACCCAGGAGGAAACATTGGGGCGCGGAGCACAGCACGGTCCACGGGGCGGGTTGTAAAATAAATTATTCTAATTCGATTAGCCGGCGAACGGCGCTCTCTGAGGCTCTAGGGGGGCAAAATGGCAATGAAATTTTCTAGTAAATCGTAGTCGATAACACACACCACACAGAGAGAACAAACAACGGCAAATACTTATAGGCGATAAGACGGGGGAGACGCGACACGAGGACGCAAACACAAGTAATCAAATCCGTTTCTGGATAGGGTCAAAACGTATTCTCGGCAATCCCGGAGAGTGGCACGCGCGCGCGCGCGCATATTCTATGCGTTATAAGTTCGAGTTGTTTAGTATGTAGTGCTTGGAGCGGCGGCTCGTCCGTTTTGCCCCAGCTGCCCGGCATCTAGGCCGGACACCCCTGACACGTGTTGTGTTGCGAGTTGCGTTGCGTTGTACATAAACTCTAGTGAGTATCGTTGAGCTTTCAGCGTAACGGGCGTTGGGTTTTGGGTTAGCAATTGTGTAGCCTAGTTCTCCTTTGCACGCTGCGTTCAACCGAACGGTTGGCCAGTGATCAACATGGATCATTCGCACGCAACATCTACTCTTTACACTACCTTAGCCACAGGAATAAGCAAATTAGACGAACAAACCCACACATACCCCAACTCACAGACGCCGTATATAGCTAAGCCATACAGTAGCGGGAAACCCAAAGTAAACTTAATAGTGCGTACGCAAATTACCTTACACCACGGCAGGAGGACACAGGAGTTAAATATATTCTACCGTCGGCCATCATCCTCGGCGCAACGGGGGCAAGAGCAATAGCGGGCTAAGGGCACAGTTTGCAGTTTGCGATCCGTGTCGGAGTGCAAAGTTCCCCCTTTTTGATTTCTTCTACTACACTATTCACTCGCAATGATTTAATCGTTTCATTTTCTTCATATTTGTAGCCGCTCTGTTTTGGGTCGTCACAAAAGGTCGTCTTGCTTCCGGCGAGTAGCGTGTCGTGTGGAGTATACTTCAGTAAGATTCAAACATGTGCCTAAACTGTCACACTCGACACTTCCCGTTTCCGTTTCTCAGCATTCACTGTGATCGCGATCAACTTGGTTCATTCGTTCGGTTGGTCCAACTTATTGGCTTATTCTGCTTAACTCTCCCCACCGTGCCTTTTCGATCTCTTCTGCCTGTTGCCTTCCCTCTTCTTCTCTACTTACTTATGCTAGTATCCCTATCTATATGCTCTCTCCATTTCTCTCTCTCTCTCTGTCTCTCTGTCTCTCGTGTCTGTCTCTTCCCTTGTACTGATAGAGCTGTAAAAGTTCGACTAAACTCACTTAAACCAAAAAGCTTTAAGAAAAGAAGAGCGTGTATGTAAATCTTGTAAGTTAGTGTAATTTTCTAGTGTACCTCTTCGCGATCTTGAGTGCGTTACGTTATGGTTTCCTTTCCCCGAGCGAGTTTCTCCTTCCGGCCCTGCCAAGCTCGACGACGACGACGGTGACGCGAACGAAAACCGTTAGGAATTAGGTGTAAAGCAGAATCGAAGCCATCAGTCATCCGTTTTGCCATCAGAATCTTGGACAGCAGAAGTAGAGGTACTATTCGGAAACCCACAGAGTAAACTACTATCCACACAGCACACGCCTAATGTCTAACACGGTCATATACTAAACCACTTTGTTGCAAGGCGCTAAGCCGACAGCCGGAAACCGGAGTCCGCCATATGAGAAGAAAGAGAAAGAGAGAGAGAGAGAGATCGAAAGGAATGATTAAGTAAATTTTAGATAAATAGCATAAATAGACCGCTCATCAGCACACGGACCGACACCATTACAGAGAGCAAAACTCGTACTAAAATAGGACCCTTACTCTACTATTATGGTCACTCTAAAATAGTACGCCCCCCCTTGGGGCGCGGCGACTTCGTTAGTCAGGAAGAAACAGGAAGAAATCGTAAGAGATACCCACCCATAAAGTAACGTTTTAAAACACGTTTTGTTCCTATAATACTAGAGAGAAAGATGACAACCCACAAACATTAATCTTATGCGGAGGAAAGAGGAGGTTCGTTCGTTCGATCGTTGGTTCGTTTTGGTAGTGCGTTTGGTGCTTCTCGGCACCCTTTTGCTCTCCCTGCCATCCGTGCGTCTGTCCTCGACGAACACGAGCAGGACCAGCACGGATTGTACTTAATTTCTGTTTTGGTGCTGATGCGAGAGGTGAAGAGTGACTATTAAAGAGTACCGAAAACAGCGAACCCACTGGAGCCCGGGAACAGCGGCAGGCACCGGCTTTCAGGGCGGGGGCGAGCGGTGGGTCGGACACGCATTTCCTGTAAGGTTAGAACATTTTTCTAATTCTGTGTGTGAGTGTGAGTGTATTGTGAGTGTTTTCCTTTTCCCTTTCCTCGTTCGCTCCCCTTCGAACTTTTGGAACTTCTTTCAAAGCTGGGAAACCGAAAGGGGCGGCCAGGGGCGGGCGGGTGGTTGGGCCCTCGGAGCCTCAGCCGAGCCGTGTGAGAAACTTTGAGTACACGTTTGAAAGGGTAAATGCAAAAAAAAAGAAATCTTAAAACGAAGGAACCAAACTATTGAATAAACAAAGATAAACATACGAAACACGCAAAACACGGTGCAACACGGCAGCAAACGCGAAAGTGTAGTGAGTGGCATAAAGAACAACAAGAAAAAAAACCCTAGTCTTATCAAAAAAGCGTAGCGTAAAAAAGCATAACTAAAAAGAAACAAAACTCGGTTACACCTAACTCTCGTACGCGTGAGACAAAACCAAAAACGGGGACAAGTAAATGATGAGAGTTAAAGAACAGAACACACCGCAGTAGGCAGAGCAACCAAACCACAAGGTAAAAAGCAAAAGTTAAAAAACAAAACCACAAAAAAACGTGTTAAAGCAAATCGTGTTAGTTAAAGAGAGGAAAGTCTTTAAAAAATAACCAATCAAACCAAAACTGCAAAACTTAAACGCAAAAACGTACAAGCCAGCCTATAGAGTAAACGCGCGAACGACGGTGCCGGTACCGGAACCGGAACCAGCGGCACCGTGCGATGTTGCGAATCCCAAGGCAGAATCGCGAGGCGCAAACGGGCAAACCACGGCAACAAGAACCGGGCGAGGTGTGAGGTTAAGCAGGACACACTCTCCCGACGTTCGCGGGCGCGGAGCTGTAAGCAGCTTTAAGTTGAGATGGGCGGGTCAAAAATGCGTTCCCGTGGGGTCCGAAGAATGTAAACGTTCCAAAACATCGCGGGAAGGCGCGCCTCGTCAAACGGACGGACACGTGGGGACCTGGGGCGGGAGAGGGAAACTGCTGTGGTGGTGGTCCGTGCGGTAAAAAAGGTAAAAAGCGAACAACGCGACGCGAGATACATGAAATGAAATTCTTGATTTTATTGTACATTGTTATTAATTATTAAAAATTAAAATCATAGATATATTACATTGAAAAAGAAAGGAACACAACCAGAGAAACTAAACTACATGAAAGTGGTGAAAAAATACATCCCAAAAAAACACAAACATCCACGCGAGAGGTGTGGGCGATTCCGTTTGCTCTGCAATCCGAATGCGGTTACTGTTTGGCTTCAAAAATAGTGTAGGGCGTAAGCATTGTAATAGTTTTGCGAGGTAAGTATGTTCCAGTTTGAAATCTGCGACAACAATCCAACTAAAGCCCCAGCACAACATGCATCACGCACGAGGGTTACGCTTAACGGCAAAGATTTGAAACGTCTGTGGCTGCGTACATTCACCAAACGCACGCAGCTTGAATGGTTTCAGCCCCGAAATTGAAATATTTCGTGAAAATCGAAACGGAGAAATCGCGATCAAGGTTTTGAATTAACGGTTCGACGGTAAACACTTTTCAATATTTAACGCATTTCAATGTGCGAACAGGTCGCCTTGGGACGTTGGGAAAAGAACTCGTCAAAATTGTGGTCTCCCCGGCAATATTTCTCACTAATAACTCGTGATGCATTTTCTTTGTAGAGTCGGCACTCTGGGAATTGGACATGGTTGACAAACGATTCTGCCTTGCGATACTGAACGGTAGACTAAACGCGAACGCGTTTCTCTTTACATAAAATCATTTTATTGAACTCGCTGCTGCTCTCGTCGCCATCTTACATACAAACAAGCCCACCGTGCCGGAAGCAATCCTTGTTAATCAATTTCCTACCAAACGGGACGCGATAGAAGACGCAATCAGAAACATTAATGTACAAAAAGAAGTCGATAGAAGCGAAAAAGAAGATGGTAGCTGATGGTGTGCGCCTAGTAGAGACCCTGCAGCATTTGGTGGTGGGAAGACGAGGGACCCCCCTCGAGGGTCCTGGCTCGCGGTTGGCTGTTAGGTGCATTTCTCCTTCTGCTCTTTGATGGCGCCCATGTTGATGCAGTTGATCTCGAACTGCCGGATCGGTTTGCCTTGCAGGTAGGCCTGGGCGTAGAAGTTGCCGAACAGCACGATGAACGAGATCATGTAGCCGATTAGCGTGTAGTGCATCCACAGCGGGAACTCACACCCCGTGACAATACCATTGATACCGAGTATCATGGCGACGGTGAACTGAATCTGTTACGGGAGAAAATGGCGTTCAAAATCACGTGGGGCAGCGTCTTGTGCGTGATCTTACCAGCTGCAGGATCGTGAGGTACTTCTTCCACCACAGGTACTTGTTCATGTGCGGGCCGACCGCAGAAAGACCGTAGTACGCGTACATTAGTACGTGAATGAACGAGTTGACCATCGCCGGAAGGAACGCTACGAAGCGGAACAAGAGAGAACATTGTAATCGATTAAGAAAGTTTCGGCGCCGAAATAATGATGTACATTATACGTGTAACAAATTATGGTGTTAAACTTTAAGCGACCGATTTGTCGGCACCACCAAAATGGTTGTTTTGTCCCTCTTTTAATCCTTTTTCGTTGAGCGTTCGATTAATGCGTGTCATTTGCTCCGGGAAGGGAAGGAAGCCTACGCGCTGATGTTTGGCCACCAATTGAGCAGTCCGTTGGCTGTTAATAATATTCAAAAGCCACCGCGTGGCGAGCGCTGAGAAGAACTGCAATAAACCGCGGGTTTTTGATCTGCGGTAGCCTCGGGTCAATTAGCGGCTGTAATGATTGTAATCGGTCTCGGGTAAGGCCTCGGGTTGCAAAGAGGACACGATACTTGCAATTAATTGCCCCGTGCGTAACAGGTATTTTCTAAGTGACCGGACTGTGCTTTATACGACGCGTATCGTATAATGCCAACTAATAACTGTTAGCATTGAAATTGCAGTCCTTCATAAGCTAACTAGTGGAGAAGCATCATTTGATTCGATTGAAGCTTAAGGCCGCCAGAGGGCAAACGAATTGCTTAAAGGACCCACTGGACCCCCCCTCTCGGATACTTACTGCTTCCGCTGGGCACCCACTTGATGCCGATCCACCAGAACGAAAACATGGTGCTGTGGTGGTACACGTGCAGGAACGTCAGCTGATTGTCCTTTTTGCGCAGGATGAAGAAGAACGTGTCGGAGAACTCGAGCACCTTGGAGAAGTAGTACCACCAGACGGCATCGACGATCTGCAATCGGTGGACAATAAATCAGTCAGCGATCGCACGAACAGGACCACGAATTGCAAAGGAAACGCGACGCGGAAAAAGAGAAATCTGGCTCTGTGCGACCATTAAGCCCACTGGCGGGACCCGCTGACTTGAAGTTCCGGCTTCGGAGCCCAACCCCGAACGAAAGTGAAATCTTTTCCGTCCCGAGCGTGCCTCCGAGCGAGAGAGAAAGACAAGACGCCACCAGGCAGGCAGGCAGGCAGGCAGGCACATCCCTTTTGTTCGAGGAGCGTCATCCTTGGCCCTCGGGGGACGGAGGTCAAAAAGGGGGAAACAGAAATTCATCACGATCGCGAAGCGATACACACCAAAAAAAGGGGGGCAGTTTAATGTCTCCCGAGGAGCGAGCTGGTGAATTGATAAATCAGCTCCATCGTGTCTTCCCACGGACTCCCGAGTCCTGGGGACCGCTGGACTGGTTGTGGATCGTATCAGCGTGTTCGCTCCAAATTTGGAACCGTGTCTGTAATTAAGAGCTTTCGATGTGCGACATCCGAGCGACATCGAGCTGGACGTGTAATTTATCCAGTCCACCCATCACGGCTGAGGATTGGGCGATGGTGGCCAGGGAAGGAAGGACGGACACAAGACTTACGCGCAGTTCCGCCGGATCGATGCTTTGCCGGCACGGCTCACAGATGTAGCTGTACCGTCGCATGGTCGAACCCACGAAGAGCTGCAGGCAGATGTAGAGGTTGAGCAGGGCCATCGCCAGGTTGTAGGGTATCAGGAACGAGGTGAGGTCGAACGGTTTCCGGCTGCGGAGGTGGAAGAAGGTCAACATTTTCCAGCCGCTGGGACCCCGGGGATGGGACGTGATGGGGACACTTACTCACGCATGATTCGGGGGCCAATCCAGACGAGGAACAGGTATATGCACACGCAGGTGAACGTCGGCATGACGGAGTCCACCATCGGCCAGCCCTTCGTCCGCGGGTCCGCCAGCGTCAGGGTCCACTCGTAGTACCCGAACACGTCGTAGAACGGGATGCTTTCGCTGATGTTTGCCGCCGCCATTTTCGCGGTCTCGTGAAATCTCCACCGGAAGCTGAACAACGTGAATGAAATGAATTTGAAAAATTGTTTTCAATCGGCTGAGTAATTTCCGAAGTTCCCGGGTGATCACTTGAGTGTTTAATTTTCTAACGTAATCTTTTAGCTACAAATTAGTGGTCGATAAAACCGCTTTCCGGCCGAGAAGGTCAGTTTGAGATTGTCGCAGAGGTTGAAGTCGTCAACAACACCACGCTGGAACGGTTTGGGTTTCTCGAAAAGTGCTGCCTAAAATATTTTAACCCACCACAGGAACTCACACAGGCACACGCGGGCGCCACACACACTCGCGCTGCACTGCACTGAGGACAGTGATCCTGAGTACTGCAGAATAATGCGGTCAGTACGGAAAACTTCCAACGCCAGCAGCTTGGCGATGGCCACGCTGCCACGACTTCAGAATGTGGCACGGCCAGTCCGGGTTAACCAAAAAATTAGCTACTCTCGACAGAGCAAAGCTTTTCACGATTTTCAGTTCGTCACAACTCGCGGAACACACGGCCGTCACGGTCCGACTCGAATCACTTTTGGCCCGGAAAGCTACCTTGCAAAAACCCGTTGGAAATCCGTCGCCCGTGTGCGGTGGATTGGCGCCAATTTCTCAGCTCGCTCGGTTTTCGTTGAAGAGTGCAAAATTTGCCCACCGCTTCTTGCCCGCCGCTAACTCCGCTTCTCCAAACACACCCAGCACGACCGGACAGCGGACTATCGCGTGGCGCACGGTTCGGCGTGCCGATGAACAATGACGCGGATCGCGGCTGACGGCCCGGCAGGAAAGAGAACAACAATAAATTTTCCCTGATCGATGCAGATATTAATGCACCTCCTTTTTTTTTTTGTTTTGTTGTTTCGCCGGAGAAACGGCGCGGAGCCAGGAGCCACAGTACCGGTGTTGTGGTGTTGGTGGCGATCGCGAGTTTTTTTCTTTTTCTCGGGGCAGGTTTCTCGAGTTGCGTGTTCGCGGGGATTTAGCTGATACCGTCGTGTGGCGGAGAGTGAGAGTGTTCGGGTTCGGGTGCTAGGTTGACCCGAAGTCACCGAAGTGGATCGTGGCTATCGGGCGGTAGACGGATCCCCGTGCCAGGCTGCTAGTCCTCGGAAAGGATTTCATACTCCTTTCGTGCTGTTTTTGGTAGAAGGATCGTCAATTTTAACTTCAAACTGCATTCTGGAAATCGTAATGGGACGCTATACGTTTGTAGAATAATTGTGAAGCATTAAAAACAATTCAATTCCAACTGTACGAAATTTATTTTACGAGTTAAGCTCATTTCCACCTCCGTGGTTAGGTTAATAAACGGAACAGACATATTCGGGGCTCGGAAATCCCACACGTCGTGCAAGAGAAGCCAATACACCCTGACTGTTTGTTGCGGATTTTGATCTGGCGAACCATTTTCCGTCGAAAATGAAGAAGGAGTCGCTCAATGGTTCTTCGGCGAAATTGAAGCGGAACGCTTGGACACTTTTAGGATTGGAAAATGAAACTAAACCTAAAGGGGATCAGCCTTCAGGAGGAAATCATCAGTAACTCAAAGTTAGTGTTATCTAAACCACTGCCGATCTCAAAGCCATAAATTTCATTGAAATTATTATGAACCATAATTGAGCATTTCTTCAGAATAACCTCCAAAAGGCAGGTTCTGATGGGGTTAAAAAAAACTCACAGTCGATCGCAGCCGATCGCAGGACTCATATTTGTTAAAAAAACGCAACCCTACAGCTCATGGGCCCAGTGTTCTTGAGGCTTCCCTTGACCACCAGCAGTAAAGCCGGTAAAGCCACTGTCGAGATAAGATCATTCCAAAGCAACTTCTAATTAATGACAATGTAATGTAACGATGGCGCGGGCCGCTCTTCCTTAAGTCAGCCGTGTAGCAGGAAGAAGTTCGGGGGATCAAACCCCGCCAACGGCAAGTTTCTGCCACGTACAGACATCGGCACCAACGATCGACGATCGGACGGGTGGTCGGAATGTCGGCGCATTACGCGGCAGTCGCCGACGTGGTGTAACCCCGTGATTAAATCAATAGGCCCTGACTATATTCCCTGACCCTGCCCGAGCACCTGCGGAGCAGGTTTACAGCAGGGAAATCCTGGGCAAGGGTTGCTAGCAGCACCCTTTTCGCTTGGGATGGCCTAGTTGAGCAAGGTTGGCAGCGATAGAAAAAAAGGCAGCTAATATCACAGTAATTAAGGGAACCGGCCTTGCCACGCCAACACGGATCCCACCAACGGGGTCTAATCGATGATCGAGACCTTGATCGCACCACGCGCCTAAGCATATTGCACCATGTTCGACACCACGTTGGCTTCCTGCTGGGCGTACCGCGTTGAGAACAAAATTGAAATTATTATAAGAAAAGGGCGATCGCGATCGTCTAGCTCAAACTAACGGCACCAGACCGCGAAAAGAAAGCCGAAAGAAGGACACCGTCAGGATCGTCGTTCTCACGTCGCCCAGGGAAAAAGCTACCCGTTATCACTTACCACCGGGTTGCTTTGGTATTTCGTAATGATACTAAAGTGAAAATGTTCGCTCGTTTAACATGCGTGATCCCGACTCTTCGCAGCGAAACGGGTTCGGGTTTCTCCACGGGATCGCTGCCAGGATCATGATCAGTGAAAAAGAAAAGAAAGTGCCAAAAGATGTCGCCGTGAGGATGTTTCGCACAAAATTAAATCATTTATGGAAGCAGACAACGGCACGGCAGGTTCATCGCCGTCCGTTGCGATCGACGCATGTCATCGACGATAATGGGAGAGTAAATAATTGATCGGTAAAAAATTATGTGTCCCCTCTCGGTCTCGGATGGGCACGCAATCCACCTCGCAATCAGCCTTTAAAATACTGGCAAGTGGGTTATAATTTTGTGCTCGCCGGCCACACCGTTATTAGCACGTTTTCCCATTGAATGCTGAGCCGTTCCGGCACCGCCGGGATACGCGGCATAGTTTGGAGATTTATCCTTCAGCTTCCACTTCGCATTTAAATTAATAATCTTTCAAGGCACTAGTAGTGCCAACAGTACGGCACGGCCACCACCACCAGCATCCGTTTCGTACGTAATCGATTTGCATTTAACCTTTCGCTGGCGGACGCGCCGGACCGTGGTTCTGTGTGGATTCCAGTCGCCAGTCGGTTGCACTTGAACTTCTGAACCTCTCGGCGGTGGCGGGTGGTGGCGTGCGGGGGACAAATGGGTTGTCCATCAATATGCCGCACCGATATAAGCTGGGCCCATCCTGAGCCGGTGGTCCAACCACACCCCGAACCGGTGGTCAACGTGACAAAAGTGCATCTGCGGGCGTGGGGAGTGATGCGCCGGCGACTCGCACCTCGACCCCGCTGTTAACCGGCCATCAATTACCCGGCTCACTCTCTCGCTCTCTCTCGCTCTTTCTCCGTGGAATTTATTCCCTCGACCCGAGCGCCCGACGACGCACGAGTTCAAGTGCAGCTATTTGTGCATCTCACGGGGAAACCGGACCGTTGGGCGATGTCACTTGGGCTCACTTTTACTTTTGACAAGCCGTCAGCTCAGGGCACTGAAAGGGCTCTACTTAGGGTTCCACTCAATCAAAAACGAGCTGGCGAAGTCGGGACTCCGGACCTCCAATATTTCACAATTCACATTTTAATTGTTTTCTATTTCAATAAATCCGTACGGTGGCCGGACCGTGCGGGAAGGACCCAAAAGGAGGGGCGGGGGGCCGTTGAGGCTGCAATTAATGTGCAATTTCTCTTGACCATTAATCTCACGGATCTCCTGTCGGGCTGCTGTCGCCGGGTGGCCGCCGCGTGGCAAACGCGAGACAAAAAAGGACCAGAAAGAAACCATCATCCAATCAAGGAACTGCCGATAGACGCCGATGATGTAACGCCTGCAACACGCCTGCATAACAGAGGACGGTCTCTCAATAGGAAGTGCCGTGTGCTGCACTCCGGTACATTGTGGTCCATTCTTCGCCATTCGTTCGCGATTGCGGCTTTTCCGACCGCAATTGTTTCGTGTGCATGTTGCCGGAAACATGATGAGGTCCCTCGGCCGCGCCGTGATGAGATTTCTGCGTTGCGCCACCACCGCCAACACAGAGGGTTCGTTGCTGTTGCGCGAGTTGAGCTTTTTTGTTCCGGATCCGGATTGGGGGCTGAAATGGATATGCGCTTTGATCGATCGACGACTCGGTGACGTCCGGCCCGAGTCATTAATCGAACTATAATCTTACCACCGAGCCCCGCGTAAGCACCGAGCTTTCTTAATGGCCTTTCGGCTTGGTGTCTCTAACGATGGCCCGGGGGCTCATTACGCAAACGGCTCACTGGATGACGGGTGGTCATTTGTGTTCTAGGAATTTCTTTGATGGCGGCAAAGGCGGTTCTTCCCTGCAAGGACATCGTGGCAAATCAGAAGGGCCGCAAACAGTTGATCGCCTTCCGTGAAACGGCCACGATCGGGCCACGAGAACGATCAGGCCGAGTACCTCGAAACCAGTTCCAGAACATTGTAGTGTCTAGGCAAGGTCTCTGACTTAATTGTTGGTGTTGCGAAAATGTGTTCATTAAATTTGTAGCCCGCTCACCGACGGCCATAATTTAGCGCCGGTGTCCTCCTCGGAATTCCTCTGTCTGCCTGCCTCAGTTGCTTACTTTCAGGAGAAATTTTACGGCACGGGTTGAACCTGTTTTCGGGGGTCATGAATCACGGTTCGTCTCGGTCAAAGGGTATGCAGATAATCGGTAAGAGAAACGGCTCGCCAAACCTGCCGACAGGTTTGGGCCGTGTCTAGTGAGGGAGAGCGAGAGAGAAAGGAGGAGTACATTAAGCCCTTAAAACCCTTACGCCGACTGTAATGGTTCTACTTGAAAAATGGCCAGCTGGCACGGGTCACGCCAAGGGAAGTGCGTTCGTTCGTGACTGAATTTTCATAAATTATTTGGCCACTCTCGGTTTCCGGCTAGGGTACCGAGGAGCGATAGTTCCGAACAGGATGGATGAACCAGGATCGCCTTTGGCAGGGTTTAAAAAATGATAATGGGTGGCTCACTGATAACACACGCGTCTGATAGGTTTTACGATTCTCAATCTCATGATTTTGTTTAATATTTTCTTTCGTTACAGAATAACAACCAACCAACGAAACGTAGAAAAGCGATGACGCAATCAACAGAGCGGTGAGAATATGAAATTTAAGATAAAAAATATGTTCCAATCTTACCAAAAACTACAACTTACTGTCTTTAAAATGCGACAAAATATTGAGAAAAATTCATTGGGGAACTGAAAAAAAAACAATTCGCCCGAAAGGCCCGCTTATGATATTGACGTTAAATGGTAAAAGAAGGTCCCGAAGAAAGGTAATTTCACCGTCTCGCAATATCGAGAATGGTGAAAAAAAATTGTTTATGCTTTTCCTATCAATGCTCATCAGTTTATTGGTCTTTATTGGTCGCCTTTTTCGTTGCACGCTTGCAAATCATATATTTTCCATTGTTTCGCTTCAAAACAGTTAACAATATCGACGGCAATGCACTTGGATCTCGCATCATAACACGATCTGGAGCAAACACAACGAATGGCGCATGCCACAGTGAGACAGTAAAAGTCCAAACAAACCAGCGACCGCCGGTCCGACCGGGCGGAATGATGAATGCGAGTCGTGTGCCCTTTCATCATGTGTCCGTCTCGAACAACACTTCAAGATCGCACAAGATCGCGCTGCGTTCAAGTGCAGAAATATCACTTCGGCCGGTGCATTAGCTGTGCAAATATGCTTTCCTTTGTCGAGAAGAAAGTGATGTCGGAACGCGTGGCCCGGAATAGGGTTTACACAAGAATGAATCGCGCCCGCGGAAAGAGAAATGCAACCCGAGTCCGTCCCGATTCGCGGAAAAGATGCATTTTGCGGCGGTTGGTCTCCGACGGTAATGGTGCCGATCAACAGCGGTTTATTTAGTTTTGTAATCTACGACAGAGTGGAAATGTCCACTGAAGAAACGAAAAGCGGGCCGCCGCCGCCACTTTCGATGGAAAAATATGCTTCAAACAGCGTGCCATTGTTTGGTTGGTGAGCTTGTGGTTTTTGACTTTAACCGACAAATTGGAAAATGAACGATCGATCCTTTGCACGGAGATCGCGTGCGCCTTGTGGTTTCAGCTAACGGCAAGAATTTATTAATACTTATTCAAGCACATCATAGATTTTCAGTTGGATCAAGAGTTTCTAAATACTAAAACGAGAAAATGATGGAAAGCATTTTGGAATGATCACGTTTGAAGGCATCGGCACGTCCCCTGTATTTCTGTACATTAAATTAAAAGCAGAATAGTGGTCTATAAATGTATACGAATAACGAATGCTTCACGTGCGTGCCCGGAGGGCATAAACCAGCACCCTGACCCCGGCGCACTAGTGACTCCCGATTTCCTCGCCCAGTAGCGACAGTTGTTTCAGGAACTGCTTGGCGTTCGTTAGCGTCGACGCACCGTAAATGATGCGGCGGATGCTGTTGGCGCTTTGCTTCGTTTTGATGAAATCCACCAGATTCTGGTACTCGATGTAGTTGCCACCGCCCACCACGAACACGATCGCATCCTGGAACGGCGCACGGTTCTTCGGCACCACGTCGCTGCCTTTCAGCAGCTTCGGGTCGAGGTACAGGTAATCGTCCACCTCGGAACCGCCCCCGGTACGGCACTCCATCAGCTGCTCGGTGATCTTGGTGACCGGAAGATTCTGCGTGCAGAGTACGTTCAAAATTAAAATGACAGCAGACCGCCACATGGCCGGCTCCGTGTTCCTTACGTGACGTTTGACGACCAAATTCTTGACCCCCTCCATCACGAAGGACGATCCCTGGGAGACGAGTTTCGAGAACATGGACACCGTTTTGGTGCCACTTCCTTCGTATTGGTTGGAGCTGGACAGTGTAATCTTCGCGATACTCCTGCGGAAAGAAATCCCATTTGGAAGGACCACCAGGACAAGGACCCATAATCGGTCGGTACACTTACTTCCACCGCTGCAGGTATGGCAGCGGCGTTAGGTCACAGCCGCACTCGCGCAGTGCCTCTTCGAGGCGCTTGAACTCCGCGTCGGTCACATTGCTGCAGATGTAGTAGATAATAAACAGTCGCATTTTGTCCTCCGGCAGCCCAAACTCGGGATCCTTCAGCACTTCCACCAGGGCCCGATCTAGCGCTTGCTTCGACATGATCTTCTCCTCCAGCTCGAAGAACGAGTCCAACCGACGGGATTTGATGTAGTTCAGGATCGACGTCGCGATCTTCGTGTGCATGTCGATCAGTCGCTTCTTCTCCATCAGCTGCGGCAACGAGTTGACGGCGCTGGTCAGTTTGGCGGTGTTATCGTTCACCATCGAGAACGCCACGTCGGTCTCCCCGTCGATACCCATCGTCGTCTTGAGCTTCTTAATTTCGTCCTCCTGCGAGCGGTACTGCTCCAGTTCCTCCTGTATCGCTTCGGCCACCGTCGGAAACGGGCTGCCCTTGTGCGTGCACCAGAACCGGTCGCGGGAGTCCAGATCGCACGCTTTCGTCTTTGGTTTCGCTCCCGTCCCGATGTGCTGCTGTTCGGTGGCCGGATCTTCCTCGACCACGACCCGGTTCAGTGCGAGCTCCAGCACATCGTGACCCAGTGCCTGATAGGTCCAGGTATGGTGGAGCGGCGTAGCCATGTCAACGTTTCGGTCAAGCAACACCAGGAGCGGCCGCTGGAAGCTGAACGCACCGGTCTGTGTCGCGTCCATGTGGAAGAGGTTGTTGCGTGCGTCCCACAGGTTCTCGCGCAGCTTTTTCTCCAACTTTCGGGCCACCATCTCGGCGGCACAGTTCTTCGGGCAGCGTATGATCGGCACGGTACCGAGCGTGACGAACACCGCAAACAAACTGTCCACTATGCTGTCCATAATGCCTTCCATTTCGAAGTCCTGCGTGTTAGCCCGGTTTATGGCTGCCCGTGGGGAAACATGGAAAAGAAATCCGACATCCGATTACAAACCCCGGGGCCCTTACGCATCCGCGGATACCAACCATAGTACGACAGCGCGTCACTGTTTTGGTGCTTCAACACGAACATATCGTCCTCGAGCGTGATAAAGTTCAGGTACTGATCGTACACCTTGTGAATGTTGGCCACACAGCCGGCCTGCAGTGCGGCGGCGGCCAGGTCCTCCAACTTCTGGCGCGATATGGGCGAGATGAAGTTCAGGTGGTACACATCGTAGAGGCCGCTCTGAAAATCTTGCGCAATCCGTCCCAAGTTTTCTTCGGTCGCCGCGCAAAAGTAAATGGCCGGCACATCGGGAATGGAATCGCGGTCGGAGTGCAGCTGTCTAGAAGGGAGGGATGGGTGGGTTTAGGTTCGCCAGGTCAACACGGAACGGAAACCACGTTACATGTGCAGGGTGACGCCCATCTCGCGCAGTTCGCGAATCGAAATTAGGGGCGATATGATGTCTTGGCCCGTTCGATCGTAGATCAGAAGCTTCCACACTGGTTCGGCCGATATTGCCTTCGTCATCGGTTGATTCAGGTTCAACATCTGCCGGATGGCGGCTGGAAACGGATAACGAGACAGTCACAACGGAACCAAACGAACAGCCCCCAAACTAACATCGGCCTCCGCGCGCTCGTACCTATCTGACGGTCTTTCAGTGTGGCCATTGTGCGCCGACCGTGTAGCACTTTAAAAAACGGTGATAAATCAATGGAATCCGCGCACCAATTTTGTTTCCGTGATCTTCGAAGTGACGTCGACGATTTTCGGCAACTCGCGGAATGTCAATGCAACTGACACCTGTCATCGGGCACTCATCTCAACTCGACACTCAATTTTGTCAACAAACCAAAATGGAGTAGGGCTGTGCCAAGGGCTATGAGGTTAGGGTTGCTCTGATACATTTGAATAGAAGAGAAAAGCTGTTTGAACTGAGCCCCAATCGTACTAAAATGTCAAATTAGCGAGTTTCTTGTTACACGTTAATTAAAAAAATTCAACAAATTTTCATTCGTAGGATTTCAACTGTTTTAATTCGGTCAGGTTTTGTCATTTGAATGGCAAAGGTTCAAACCTTAACGTATGAACAGGTACGGATTACTAACACAAACAGTATCATCGAATAAGTTAAGAATTGTGCTCCTGTTCTATTGTGCACACTCATAATCCATCGTCGGTTCATTTAGAGAGAGAGAGAAGGAATGCAAAGTGTAGGTTGTATGTTTTGTGGTTCGTAAAACAACTGCTTCAGTAAAGAATCTAGTTCATTAAATCCAAGACATACTAAATATTGTGGCTATCGTAAAGAATATGCCGAACAAACGGGCGTCTAGCGACGCCATTGCTCCACTGCCGTCGCTTCGACAGCGCAAGCCCTCGTGGCGCAGAACGAAACGCACCTGGTCCGGGAACTGGCAATCGTTTTCGTTACACAGCATGTTCGTACTCTCCATGCGTACCGTGAAATAAATCGATCGACAAGCCGGGTCTTCGATCCCTCCTCCGCACGGGCGAGTGAAATTGAACCACAGACTTTCCTGGCCCGGACCCGTCGTCTGGCAGTTGGTCGGAGTAGCCCGCCAGTCACGAGCTTCGCACACGGTAAATTCCCCATAGTCCGTGGTCATAAACTGCACCCGCACGTCGCCACCGTTGTGCATAAACGTGTTCACTAGCCGATAGCGCAGCTCGACACCCGGTGTAAGATACTGCTCCAGTTCCTCGCGTACCAGCTGGTCCCGCCAAACGTCACGGTTATCGGTAGTACGACAGTCCGCTACCACCAATCGCTGCGGGATGCTCTTCACAACTGCGGCGATTTCGTTCTCAAAGCTCGCGATCGTTGTTCGTGACGAATCGATGATCCTGTAGTGTTCTTCCAGTGATCGACTGTGGAACGTGTCATTCTGTAAACCGTTAGCATTGGATAAGAACAGACCCTTTTTGTGCACTGTCGAGAGACGCGAGAGATCTTACAAACGTTATCAACTGCCTGAAGTTGGCTGGATCGTTTGTGATGAATGCGAAGTAGAGATCGGCAAACTGTTCGAAAGAACCTCGCAACATTCGGTGGGCACTTTCAAAGTCAGCGGTAGTCACGCGGTGAGACTGGGCAAAAACGAGTATTACCGGCGCGTTTCCTCCGACCATGAAGCTGGCCCGCTCCGTGTCCGTTTGGCGCGCAAGGTTTTCTACAATGGCGGCAAAACTTCTCGAGAGCGACAGCTGACGTGGAACTGTGGGGAGAAAAGAAGAAGAAAGTAATGAGCTGTGCACTTTGCAAGGGGCGCTGACTTTTTACATGATCCTCGGAAACGGTCCAGTTGTTCGAAGGCGTCGGCAACGCTGTTGGTCCTGTTCACCATGTACTGGCCCGTCTCACCGTTCACGACCGAGATGTACGAACCGTAGTAGGAGACATCGATCAGTTCCACCAGAAATCTGTTGGTGAAGATAGTAACATCTTCTAATTTAGTTAACGGGAAAGGAGGACATTTTTCGAGTTACTCACGATACTAGCTGCAGGTTCATGTACTCGTCTCGCGAACCATCTAGCACCACGGTAAGATCCACGTTCGGCTTGCGAACGGTTTCGGCATCAGCCGTGTCCTCCGTCAGGCAGCTGGACACCGTGTCCAACAGCAAAGTGGCCTGTTCGTAGAAGCGATCCACCGTCGCGTCGCATATCTGCTGCATCAGCGGTTCGGAGACGATCACGCTTCCGGTGGCGTACTGCAACAGCTCGACAAACTTGTACGTCTCCAGCTTCAGTTTGTCGAGTTCGATCGATCGCAGAATTTCTCGTCGCTGGCAGGCACGTGTGATCTCGGGAGCGTGCTGATCCTCTTCGCGCTCCTCATCGAACACACTGCGAAACCGAGAGCCACCGGTTCCGGTCCGGCCTCGCCCCGAGGGTTCACGGTCCGAGTACTGACCGACGCGTAGCTCTTCTCGAACAGTCGGGCGCTTCGTTGGACGAGGACGCCGGGCGATGTTCTCGATCGAAGCCACCGGAATGCCTCGCTCGCTGTAGTACATCTCCAGCACCTGGGACAGCCGTAAGCGCCGCAGCCGCTTCACGAACTGTGGTACATTGTGGGCAAGATAGTGGCCATCGATACCGGCAAGAATCTCGCTGTCGGTCATCTCCCAGCGGCCACCGTGATTCTCGGCCAGGTAGCGAACCCTCGGCAGGTAGGTATCGTTCCAGGCTCCGGCCAATCCGACGCTCACGTTCGTCACCTGCGTCGGCCCCTGATAGAAGCACACCTCCGCCAGATCGCCCACCAGTCCGGCCGCGTACATGTTGTCGATCGATTCCAGCGAAGCGAACAGTCTCTCGAGCTGCTTGCGCGTGTCGGCCGTTTCCATCGTTTCGAGGTTCTCGTACAGATTGCGCTTCCGGTAGGCGGTCACGAACTCGCTGATGAGCACGTTCTGTGGCTGCAGTCCGGCGGCGATCGACATGATCACGATGCCGGGCGCGATCGTACCATAGTCCCGCGTGTGGCAAGTTCCCCGCTCTAGCGGACACCGGGAGATGGGCCGATCGAAGGTGGTTCGGTTGGTGTTTGATTTCTGGACTCTGCGGCAAAAAGGGACACCAAACATTAGACACCATGGAACACGAGGAGGTTGCGCAACGGGCGCCCGTACTTGTTCTGCGTAACCCACGGGGCCTGAGGATTGCCGTCCGCACTCATCAGGGTCTGCGGGCAGGTGATACGTTCATCATCACGCTGAAACGGTTCCACGGCGCTGCTTAGCATTCGGTGCAGGTGGCAGATTTCGGTCGACGTGAGAAACGCATCAAACTCGATGGTTCCCGGCACTTGCGAGACCAGCTGGCGAAGGAGCGTGTACTTCGGTACCATCAGACCACGCGGGCTGTACGGTGTGATCCACTGCGTTTCGGCCACTCCGGGCACGTTCTCGATGCCATCTATCCGTAACCTGTGCTCGGTGGGGGTCACAGTTTTGTCACTGGCCAATCAAAAACGGACGGTAATCACTAACTTACCGGTGGATCAGCTCGGCACTCAGGAGACGCATATCGAGTGTGGTCGGATTGTGGCGCTCGATTTTGCGCACCAACTCGAGCAACAACTGTACGGTGTGCGGTGGACCCGGCAGTGTGGCGTTTCCGCGATAGCACCGTACCAGCTCGTCCGGTATGTTGTAGGACGCGGTGCCAACCGCCACGATGCCTGCAACGAGTCGTGAGTCATCAGATACATTACACACCGTTGCGTGCGCCGCTTATCACCACGTTCACCACGGCAATGATCGTACCTACGACGCACAAGTACCATAGACAGTTGGCGCTGTCCAATTTTGGAATCCGCCACTCGTTCATTTTCATCGTCTTTGGGTACTCCTTGTGAAGTACCAGGTTACTATACACTGTAGCACTCGAGAGTTGTTGTTTAATCCACCATTTTGCATTCAAATCGTTTCATCACAATCATTTTCCACATTCGACCAGAATCACGGAGAACGATACTATTGTTAACTAAGAACAAGCGAATGAAAGAATCCGGCGCACCTGTAGGTATCTAATCGCATACTGAGCCTCGGTTCCGTCGGTGCACTGATCAACGCAAGGTGAGGTTCTTATCACACAACGCTGAAGATTAGATAGCTAGAGGGTGATAAGCGCCCGCATGTAACGCAATGTTTCACAACATTCCTGGGACCTCTGGGGGGACAGTAAACGTAAAACAATGAATCCCCCCGCATTAGGCATCGTGTGCAGAAGGATTGTGATACTTTCACGTGCATTTCAATGAAGTTTACTTAAAAACGCGAGCTTTTTTACATCAAATTATATTTTTGTAAACCATTTCTTTTTCTTTCTTCCGAAGATGGAATTCTAAATGTAGCATTTACTTGTGTGCTGTCGCCGCGTCCCACTGGCCGACCAATGACTGTTTCCTTTGCCCCACCAGTGTTTGGGGGTTTGAATATAAGTTTGCTATGTATATTAATTTGCTACACCTTCCACAGTTTTATCGATACCATTTAAAATGCTCTGTTTTGCTTTGTTCCGCCGGATACACGGACACGGAGGTACGGAAACTGAACCATGCGTTACAATGTTGTATCCACTAACGTGCACGAGAAACGGAACCTGAACTGAACTGTATTCTTGTGACGCGTTCTCCTCTCCGCTTTTTATCATAATACAGAGCGCAGAGTACTAAATGTGTTTGTTTGTTATCTAATTACATTTCATAAAGTGAGCCCCCTTTGTTGGCTCTATTCCATCCATTTGTCGCTCTTTCTCTATCTTTCCCTTGGTTAGCGGTTAGTATTTGTTGTCTGTGTTTAATTTAACGTTGTTTTGCTTCGATAGTTTATACATCCATCCACTGTTCGCATTGTATCACTTTGTCCTATAACGTGGGTTACCTTTTAGTTAATTCTCCGTCACTCGTTTTCTTTGTGCTTTTCCGTGCCACTGCTACTTTTTGTGCCTTCTCAGGTGGATGATGCTGGTGACGAGAGGGGATATCCTATTCTCATGTGCAGAGCACTAACTCGTCCAGTAAATTGTCCATTAACGCCATATTCCCAACTCACTACCCCAGAGAGACACGGAATTGTTTCAGGATGGTGCCGCGCCTCTGCGCTACGGGTGGGTCCGTTACGTTACTGTGCCAAAGTAGACTGTTTGGGTGACGAATGACAACATTGATAAGGTTTTAGATAAATGCTTTGGTTTCCAAAACTTCGTACCAACGGTACCGCGTTGCATTGCTCTAGGTTAGGATCGTTTAAATGACACGTATGTAACACGAATGTTCGCACTATTGAGCTGCAAGCCCGTACCGTGACAAGCGGATTAGATTGGTTTTGGAACGAATGTTACAACAGCGGGATATCAATATGCTCCATCGTTCCGTCTACCATAACATTGGTTGGTTGGTGTTGACAATTATTTCCGCCCTCGTGTGGCGGGACGTGCATAGCAATTCTGTTACTCTTTTTTGTAAGAAAGGTTGACCATCAAACACCATCTTGTTACTTTGCCTAGTGAAATGGCACACAGCGAGCCAATTCTTCGAGCCGGGCAAAGGGCGCATTACCGGAAGTCACACTTGAATGATTCGACACCGAGAGCTTACACCGAACAAGTACGTTGAACTGGAACTGACCAAGACACTCTGAGAAACTAGCTGTTAGTATTGTCAATCAGTTAAAATGGCAAAGGTACACATTTGTAAACACGACGATTTCATCGATTGACATTGAAATCTTCCACCATTTACCTTCGGCAGCGCGGTCTCGTTGCGTTTCAGTGCCCGTTCCATACGCTCGCGTCAACTCAACTTTCAGTCCTTTAGAGCTCTTCGATTCCTTTCTTCGATTCCAGTGCAGACACTCATTCAAATTCCTATCGTTTCGGACCCGGACTTTGTACCGAGGTTTTTTTTCACCGTCAAATCATTTTTCCGTATAAGCAATAATGCACTAGAGATGGGTTTCGTCAGAGGGCGGCGGCTGGGTGCCGTGTGGGTCCTACATTGTCCGTAATGACACTCTTAATCGCCTACGGATAGTCGTAAGAATTGGATTAAAGATTGACTAAATCGATTTAAATATGCCGGCAAGGTTAAGAGAAGGGCACGACTTCGTATATGCTTTCGCTATGCGGTACGCGAGTGGACTCCGCAGATGCGGTCCCGGTTCTGTAGTAACGGTAATTGCAATATAATGGTCACGCACCGGGCGCCCTCAGAATTATGCATCTCTTCCAGTTCTCCTCTACACCTTGCTACGCGATGCGGACTGTTACTTGTTACGAATGTGATACATGACAATTTTAAACGGTAAATTCTGCTCCTGGAACTACTGTACACAAATGTGTTATGATAAACTCCGAAAGTCGGGACTGTGCCTCCCGACCAAGAGGGACAACGGAACAGCGGAATGGCTCTGCGCACTTGCGCAATCTATTGTGCGCTCTCGTCATTGATTATTCTATTTATCTAATCATGTTTGTTTGGGACATGCTAGCTGGATGTCCCGTTTCGTCGTTCTCTTCGTTAATGCCACTTGGAAATGGTGGAGCCACCATCGAACCGTTGGCGGCCGCGCCCAGTAGCCAGAGTTCTGTGCGTAATGGTTTCGCGATCACATATAATGGGGGTTTAATGCATTTGCTGGCAACCGAATTGGCGTAACATTGAAAGGACACAAAACACGCCACAAAAACAGGAATGAGCTTCTGGTGACTGTCTAAATGTGCAAACATTAAATGCCTGAAAACTGGCTGGCTGACATCGAGAATCATCGACCACAAACAAAACCTAAAACGTGTGGCTCAAGGAGGGCACACAGAGCCACGTGTTGTGAACCATTGTTTTCTTCGCTTAATTTGGTGCGTTTCATATAAATAATCTCTACAATCTCGGGGGCGGCCAGGCACCAGGGGTGTGCCGACACATGTATTGGATTAAAGTTTAGAGGCGCTTCCTCCCAAATGGTCTCTGGTTAATATTTCCTTTCGTAGGTGTGCGATGATTGCTAAAACTGAACTGAAGACGCAAATTGAAACATAACATTGATTGGATGGGGAAAAAACACGAAAGAGATGCAAAGACCCTCCTTTTACACAGAAGCATTTATACTTATTTTGATAAAATTATAGGATAATCGTAGTGGTTGCGTATAAATATCATGTACATGATAAAATAGTAAACGTTCATGCGCCTCCTGAAAGTAATCCGCATGATCAAAATATTCTCTCTGATGCTTCATAGACTTAAACACGAGTTTACTGACTTTGTGCACTATTACCGTGCGACTACAGACGTCGGCATTTCCGGCCATAGAACCCGGCTTCCCGGGGGTATGCGCGCGCGCCTTATGGTTAAATGCGAAAAGTGGAGCTATTGATTCCTCCCATTACGATCAAGTAACAACTGGCACACTTAGTTAAGGGGTTTGCACTACTGTTCGATAGAATCTAACATTTGATCCTGCGTTGCGATCGCTTCTTGCTATAGGTTAATGGTGCATTGATCTGCGCCCCGCCATGCGGCCGGAGCGGGAAAGGTACACACGTTTGACGTGGCTCTTTCGCACCGGCCCTCCGTTCGCGTGTTTGAATCGTAGCAAAAGTACCTCGTACTAGGTAATAGAGTGGTCCATGTATTTGTTCGTACTACGCAAGCTATGCTCTTACGCGATTGGCATGTCGCGTCCTGACGGAGGCTGTTATCAGAATAGCGGCGAACGGAAGAGAAAGGATAACAGTTTGAAATGCGTTCACCGGTCATAGCACTCCATCGGGCCATGGTCCAGTGGACAGAAGGGCGTATTGATCGAATGCACTGCTGCTGGATTAAGCTTGGCGTCCGGTTTAAAGTAGTCCTCGTTCGTTCTTCAGTCACACTGGCAACATCTCTTATTTCGTTATCGTATGCATTCCCTTCTAGCGGTGAGTTAACTAATCCCTTAACGTTTCCGAATTCGTGACGGTTGGTTCGTGCCGGTTCGCGGTAAGTCGCGGAAGAAAGTGAGACGGCGCTTATCATCATCGCATCTCGCATGATGGGACACCGCAAAGTGGATGAATGCTTTGGCATAGCTACAGCTGTTTGGTTGGTAGGAAACACATCTCTGGCCGCCTTCATCACGCTCCGCCGGCAACCCGGACGACGCTAACACGCTGTGAACCGTGACCCGGTCTCGGGCGGCCCCCGGCTGTGACCTACCGACGGTGGCGACGGACTCCACCAACACACGCGGCGCGCTGCCATCAGCCGTGTGGTTCCGCTAGTTGCTCTAAGCTTCCGTTTCGGCGCCTTTCAAGCGTAATCGGGCGAAATCTTCAAAGATAATATCGTCATCCTGACAGTTGTCGTCCCTAAAATGGTAAGAAACGGAGCGAAGGGGACGGTGAACCAGAGTGTCAATTTTAAGTGGAACAGAAGCGAACTTAACGCTCATTAATTCTTGCGGAACTCTTGCTTACCCGTCCAGCTGAATAAGGTTCGGGCCATCCTCCTTGGCTGCGTTCGCATCCCCGTTGTTGCTGTTGCTGCCAGCGTCGTGTCCGGCTGGGTATCCGTGCTTCCGGTCGGCGCTGTTTACCGTCCGCCCAGGCGAACGGTCTCCTATCACCGGCTCATCGTCGTCCGGCTTCGGGTGCATGAGAATGAACGGCAACTCGGCCACCAAATCACTGAGCAGAAAGCAGAAGGAACCAAACGAAGTCGATTAAAAAATGGGTTACATAAAATTACGACAAAACAAAGCATAATTACCCGCCCAACGGTGTGATGCATAGTTTGACCTTCACTTTATACTGCACAATGATGCCCAGATTTTCCCGCTGCGATGGATCTGCAATTCTGTGTTGCGACAGGGCCACCGTCGTTTGATTGCATTATTCGTGCGCGCGTAACGTCACAGAAGGAATGAAAATGGAAGACGGAAACAATCAATAATATCAATCATTCAAAATGTCCTCCCACCGTGCACAGCTTCAAATATAAGGTGAGTGTTAATGTGAGTGCGATTCACTACAGTTCAAGCGCGTTGTTAGGAAATTAATAAAATTCAACCAAAACCATAGCTGAGCGCAGGAGAAATGAATTGATTGGCGGTACCGGTTTTGTGCGTTTTAATTATGTTTGGCACTCGACACCATCAGTGCGGTTAATGGCAGCTAAAAGCATGATAGCACCCCGGCTGCGCAAAGTGTGGCGCTTGATTGTATTACGGAATGTATAATCGAATTTGAATATCTCGATCGAAACTATTCGCTCCGCTGTTGACTATTGAAGGGAAAATTAAGTGACAGCAAGTTTTAAATATCTTTTGAGGGTTTTTTTTTGCGACTAACGAAAAAAGTACCATAAAAGAAATGAAGGAGCATTTTTTCTTCTAAATAATAAATGAAATAAACATTCAACAAGCTGCGTTGCCGCATGCCGTTCGTTCGATCGACAAAAAACAAATAAACAAGCATAGGACAAGCGAAAGACTGTGCAAAAATTGCCTGTCAAACGAGCGCGCGTTTGATGGCGCTGGCGAAGGAAATTAGATATTATTTGTGGCGTAAGCGCCGTGATTGGTTTTCAGTGGGGGCCCCCCACTTGCATCTCTACCTATATTTTCCGTCGACCAGCGTGCGAGACCTGTGGAAAGATGGGAAGTTATTGTTAGAAGGAAGCCAAAAGCTGCCACACGACGGACAGAGATACAGGCGGCTACAGGCGCAGGAATAGGGAACGGGGAACAACCAACACAGACAAAACGTACGGACAGGAATTAAGGTTAAACGGGGACGGAGTCTTAGTACCTACACCTTGAAAGCACACAGAGCTATACACTACAAGCAACAACGGAGTATGAAACGCGTCTAGGATAATGGATTAAAACGTGGAATAAAACGAAAACGGAGCAAAAGTTTCGACGGTCGTCGGGTCGGGTCGGTCAGTTTTTTTCTACCGCCCGCAGAAAACTTGTCAACAAAAAGCTGTCACAATCGGTTCCAGTGTGCCTCAGACACGAACGACAGAGCGCACGGAGATGTCAAAAATTCACAAAACGATGCACGGAGAGTAGAAATAAAATTTCACCACTGCGTAGGGTGATCATAACCCCCCGAGGGACGGACCCACTGAAGGAGAATTCCGGCAAATGGCAAATATTGTGAGCAAGGATGAAAACATGGCCACAGCCACACTGCGCTCGCCACAATATGGAAATTGTGAAGTGCCATTGGTTGGGAACAAAATGAGACTAGAAATTGTCGGCAAATTACGATCCCCAGTGGCGGAACAATAGAAACGTTAATTCGGTGAATGTGGGGCGACAAATATACACTCTTAATAAAAGCACATCGCATTACTGGCTACTAAATTAACCTATGCCGATGTTAAACGTAAAACGGATGTAGTAAACATGACTCATGGCAACAAAACAAAGCGATGGCACACAATGGAAGGCGAAAAGGAAAACTAAACGACGGCCAGCAAGGGGGGCCACCCAGGGGCGATGCATCGAAATGGAACCGCAAAACTCAGCTCCATGACGAAGAAATGGTAACGGGGACACACTTTCGCACAAGGACATCGCCGGGTGAACGCTGCTGCCCGGATCTGGAGCCTAGGGGACAAACTTTACATGGACTGAGAGAGTGAGAGGGTGTCGGGTCACACGATAGTGCACGGGGGGTGTCGTGGGGATAAAAGCAAACACATAAACACACACATACGGACGGGGGCAGAGAATCGTAGTACTACACTATCAACAACTTACAGCGTGCTCGAGGCCAGATTGGTGTCCTCATGCTTCAGCTGCCCGTCAAGTGCCAGGCCCCACTTGTCTTTGTTATTGGCCAGCAGTGGCGTCAGCGTAAACACTTTCGATAGAGTAAAACCGGGAGCAACCTGGCATCCGTCTCTGGAGCGCGATGGCCATTGGAAAACGGTTTGCGGCCATTTTGCCGAGCGTAAACGGCCCGCCGCCCAACACAAGCGCGCACACACGAAAAGCCACGGGGGTTAGCCACAGTCGACGATCGCGGATGATCGGTGATCGGTGTTCCGGTGGTGGGTAAGTTTAGGGTTGATGCAAGATCAAATATGTGAGGTGGCCGCGTAAGGAGTTTGAATTTAATTTTACCACGACGAGGAGAAGAGAGAGAGAGAGAAAATTTACATCATATTAGTTGTTGTTGTGTGCCTGTCTGAAGTTGAGTTGTTGAGTTCCGAGACCGTTGCGCCATCTGGCGGACACCGCCACCCGTATGCCACTAGCCGCTTCACATTCTCCCGGCAAGGCCATGGTGGAGCCGCCTGGTGCTTTACGGTGCGCCAACGTCAGACGCGCTACGATTCACTAACAAGCCAAGCAGGGAATGGGGCCAGCCTGCCGAAAGAAGCACAAAAAGTCACTCGCGATATTGGTACGCCCCATCGCTCCATCGACGAATATTGCGAGCGCCGAAAACGGGACGGAACCTCAGCCAGAAACCCGGCGTCGTCGGGACCAAAGTAATACCCAATAAAGTCGACCCCGCCAAACAAAAGCTAATGACTCGTGGCACGCACGTGCCCAGCCGACACGAGTGGTCAGTTGGCAGCGGAATAGTGAAACTGAAGCCCCGTAGTCCTTGAATTTCATACTCACAAAATGTGATTAGAATCATATAACAGTGTCGATGTCTAGTGGCATTATACGAAAAATGATTATCCAACTCCTAAGCGAACTTCCCCAAAGATACTTCAACCATCCGTGGCCGAAAATTTGTTGTCCCGATGAGGCGCCAATGGTTATCGCATGTTGGAGGCCAATAATGGCTCGATCGTACGCTTCCATAAACGGTACCCAGGGGCTGTACCATGTCTTCTCGCCGGTTCCCTCCAGTTTCGTCGCGCGTCCGTTTAATAAATTTACTTTAACACCACGTTAATCACAGCCCAATATCGGCGATGGGCGGGTGCCTCTAAACCGTGTTGACTTCCGAGCTTAGGAGGGCCTTAGGCTGCTGTTAGGCCCCAAAGGCACACGCCAATTCACCGATCGATATAAGTTTTCGTACACCCAACTCCGTCGGCCCGTAACTCTCACTCTCCCTTTAAGGTACGCGGCGATGTTATAAATCAATAGTTGTCCAAAATGGAGGGCCCACGGGAGCTCACATGCAACCACCACATACACGGCACCGCAACCACCATATTAACATCAAACAGGGTTTAGTAGCAACCACCAGCACCACACTACGAAGCCGTCCTAATGAAGCTCAAGTTTACCGATGGCCTACGGGACGTGTGGACGGACTCTCTAGAGCTCTCTATATGGTGTCCACAATTCTCACAATTCATTACCCGAAATCCGTTACATCAAAGCCAGTCCGTTCTAGGCGTTAAAGTAGTCTCCGGCACACGGCATAATATGCTAACGTAATGGGACCGATGTAAGACATTAATGGGGCTGAAGAAAACTTTAAAAGATTGCCTCGGATCAGGGTCGGCCATCAGGCAGTTCAGGGAGTTGGAAAATGGTTTCTGCGAACTTTGAAAGCACTAGCATTCTTGGAACTTCAACGACCATTGGAAAATGAAGAAGATAAACTTTAATATACATTCGAGGGAGAAGGATCTGAGTCAAAGCGCACAACACACAAACCGGAGACCGGTGGCAACGTTCCACGCACCTCTGGAAACCGTCATTAAATTAGAAGAGGCAATACACGGAACCTGCCTGCATGCCTCTGGGGTTAAGCTTAGACGGTCGGAGAGGAATTTGTACTGTCCCAGGGGACGTCAAAAAGGGAGGTGTGCCACGCGCGGACGGGCCGTAATGGGCCATACACTATCCAAGCCATTTAGTCACTTCCATTAGCAAAGGGTAAGTTCACAATTTCTACGCCCGTGCACCGCACGCCTTCACCCGCGTCGCGCCGTTTTGCTTACATCGTGCTCGACGCTAGGTTCGTGTCCTCGTGCTTCAGCTGACCGTCCAGGGCGAGCCCACGTTTGTGTTTGTTGTGTTTGAGCAGCGGTTTGATGGTGAACACTTTCGACAGCGTAAAGCCCGGACCGACGGAATACTCTCTGCGGTGGATCGGATAGGGAAAGTTGCGAAGGTTAGGCTGGGCTGGATGAAGAAAATAAAACAAACAACACGGTCGTCGGAGGGCTAGCCGACAGGGGATAGGCCGTCGCCGAGACATCGCGACGATGACAGTGAAAAGTATACATTTTTCAGTCAGCCGCCGGCCACAGGGCATTCGTTTCGTTTCGACTTTCGACCAACAAGAAATCCGTTTTCGGTTCCGGCGGCGGCTATCTCGGCCTGGCGGTGTGTTCCGCGGTGTGACCTTCAACGCGGAACGGGACGATTTTCGATAAGACCGACCGGGACCCATCATGATGGGCGAAAAAAAAAGTGGCCCTTCGCTGCGGTGCTAGAGAGAAAGGAAGTTGATTTTTATTGCTCTTGGTCGAAGAAACACAACCACCGGAACGGGTCGGTCGGTCCCGGATTGTTATACCCTTTTTTGCAGCATTCTACTTTCGGCGGGCGCACTACCTGGGTATTGATGTTTTGTCGGTGGCTCTAGCTCTCTCTCTGTACTTTTCACAACGGAAATGGTTAATTGAAAATGTAATTGGAGTATTGTTGTCGGGGTTCTGTGTGGAAGGACTTTGGACGAGGAGTGCCACTGATGGGCAGCTTTCCCGTAGAGCCCACTGCATTCATCAGCCCATTTCCTTCGAGGTGACATTTCATCCCGAAGTTCTATCGTTTGAACTTTTCGTGGGCCATTACGCAAAAATTTCAATTTATTCTCAACCTGCCTGTGGGTTCCGGTCTGGTCATCTCTGGTCCCACTCTAGGCTGTTGTAGAGGGATGATTATGAAGCGAAAACAAAATAATCCGTGGGAACCTGCAGCGACCGTCCCAAGTTCTTCGAAACCGTCTAATTCCAGGCACGTGCTGTGGTTCCCCTACCGATTATCAGCTATAATCTGCCTGCACGGTTTGTCCTTCAGTTCTGCGAAGGATTACTAGACAGGTAACCCAGGTGCCAGATTGATTGATCAACTGAATTGAAACTTCTAGTTTTCCAGGCGTACAGGAGTCCCTATCGGCTTCTTCGGATGCCCTCCCAAAAGTCAGCCATGTTTCTAATAACTTTCCGACACAACGAACGATGAGTAATGGTGTCGAAAAGTGGCCCACGACCGCCAGACCGTAAATCATCAAATTTGTAGTGTTACAGCATTAGGAAGGATGCCTACTACCGGATGCCATAGCAGAAAACTAGAAAAACTATTTCACCAACTGCAGTAACTTGCACGTGGTGGTCTGTTGCTCGAATCGAGTACATCGCACAAAAAAGGGTGCCACAGGCCGGGCTCCAAGTGGGACACAGATTAGAATCAACCAGCAACACACAAGCGGAGAACCTCCCTTACCCGAGGGTTACGGAGGGCGTGGAAATCTTGGCTCGGATAAATCCGTGAGCCGAGAGTCAAATGTGAACACCGACCGAGCGACGTTACTGCCTCTCCCCGTTCGCGACAATATTTGGCACGTTGCTCTACTTACGTTGTTTACCCGTGGTGCTCGTCCTCGTCGGGGTGACGACGAGGAGGCAGGCGGGCAAAAAAACGGAACAACACGTTCCGTTGCGAGCTAGTGAATGCTTCAATTAAACCAGAGTGCTCTTCGAAGTAGTGCGGTGTTTTAAACAACGGCATAACGGTTATTTGAGAGCTCCAGCGACGCCTCCAGCGCGCACGAAACCAGCATCGCAAGATGCGCCCTTCCGCGTGCTTTCTTTACGGCCATCGCCATCGACGCCGAGCGGTGAAGCGAACCAGACAACCAGATGTTTTTCTTCCCCTGGCACAATACACAACAACCGCAGGGCGGCGCAGAGCGATCGGGGAGCGAAAAATGTTTCCACCGACCTGCTCTAATATTCCAGGGCCACAGCCAGCCAGCGAGCCGGCCCGTATGAACATTGTTCACTCGGTTCGCACCATTGACGGGGAAGTTGGCATACGACGGGGTGTCCTCGGGTCGGCCGGTCGGTGGTCCACTGCCTGCGAGTGAGAAAGAATGGGTTGCGCTACTTACTCGGATTCGACCTCCGCCACCGTGCACTTGTACTGTGCCGTCGAGAAGAGACAGATATCGGCAAACTGCCGGACTGACACCTTAATTTTCTTAACCGTTTTACTTGAATTATTCGCTATATGTACATTCACCGACAAGCTCTCGCCATGGTGGTAAAGCTGAAAGTGGGAAACGAAAACGTTGGCCGTTAGAATGTGGGGCACTGCGGAAAAGCGTTCTCTCTCGCTCGCTCTCTCTTACCTCCTTATCCAGACTCGCTTCAAGGTGAATTTTATTTGGCTTCAGTATGTACTCTTTGCTGACCTCGATCGACGGCTGCTCGCCGAGCTTCGAGGGTGCGTACATGATTTTCCTTATCGCTAACCGGACCGAGTTCCGTTTGTGCGGTTTGTCCTCCTGCGACTCGCCGACGAAGGCCTTCAGTTCGTAGTCGACACCGCACGGTTTCCCGGTGTCGCCTGGGGCCGGCTGCAGCGACACGGACGCTGGACAGTGTGGCGGAACCTCGAAGTAGAAAGGATACGCGTTCGAGCCGAGCTTCCGGATCAGGCGCTCCTGTAGGCGGGTCAGTGGTCGGTCCGTTTCCAGCGGTGGGTAAATCTGTTTGCACACACCACAGCGGAATGTCATTAACGAAGAAAGAGAAGGGAAATTTAATAATTCGGTTTTCCATTGTGGGTGGGCCAGCACCAACGATATTTTTTCTGTTTGTTAACCCCGTTGTGCAGTCCGTTTTTCAACAGTCCCTCTGGCCACTGGTCGAGGGTCTATAATCCTGTTTGCAAGTGTTTTAATGACAAATGAAAACGTTTTCATTGAAACGTCTGTTGAATAGTTTCGGTTCGTTGAGAGTGATGAAAAATAGGGACGTCAAAGCGTACGGAATATGCACGTCATTCGACTCGAGAAGAGGTTCGCCGGATGGACGATGATGATGATGGCGCTGTCCTCCAGCGAAAATAGTACAATTCATAAAGAGAAAAGGAAACTGACACCTAATTATTCGATATTGCAACTCCCTACCGTGCCGGAAAGTATGAAGGCAACAGCGACAACAGCGACCCGTTACCGGATACCCGCGCTCTCGACCGTCCGTTTGGGGCGCGCAACTTTGCCCTTCTCGGCTAACGAAGACATTAAGGTCCCGTTACTTTCGCAGAATAATTATTGCACGAAACGGTCCGGAGGTCCGCCGTTTATTGGTGCTCCTGCTCCGGGTTGATGTCATTAAAAATTAAAACACATCCCTCCGAGGTTTGCTTAATAAAGCGGACCGATAACGAACGGGGACAGCAAGTCTGGGGAACACAGCCTTTTTGACGCATTTCGGTGAACGATAAAAGTTTCGTGCATTTTCGGCAAAATATGCACACTGAACGTCAAATTAAAAGCAAAGTAACTAAATTAGATTGGAAACTTCTCCCGTGCATTAATGCGTTGGCTGCGTATGCAATTTCTGGATGATTTACGAATCGGTTTCAGGCCAGAAAGGAGCGCCTCATAAATAAGGAACATTTTAGCATCCATAAAACGTCGTTTAGCATTTGGTGCATTGCTGCGCGACTATTAACCGCTTTAACGGAAGCAATTACTGTACCGTCGCGTGTCCCAAGGATCGCAAGGATGACTATACAAGTTCCCACAAAACAAGGTTCACGACGACGTTACGAACTTTGTATTGATAGAATCATTTCTTAACCCACGGGCCACGGGCGCACTACTCTCTGGGCAGAGCATCTACTTGTCTCGCTGGAGCCGCTCCCCCGAAGGGGATTATTATTTTATTAATTTATCGTGGCAATAAATTTCCCGACCCGTAAGTCGGCGCGCTCTCTTTCGTGGCCGCCTCCCGCCATTCGCGAGTGTATTATTTAAGGAACGTGAACTGTACCTGTTTGCTTGTCTGTTCCCGATTTCGGGGAGGGCCATTGTGAGCGGTGGGCGCAACAAATGGACACAAAACGGTCACATTGTCTGTCCACGAACCGAGGAGGGCAGACCCGAAATCCCAAACACGTTGCACGGCGCGCACAGGACGAGAGATGTGTGGCATGGTTTAATGTGACGATGATAAAATGCATTCCCTCTTCGTTGTCATAAAAGCGCGAAACGAATGAAACGGTTTCTCGTTCCGCCGCCAAAACGTGTTGTCCCGCTGATAACAGCATTTTCGGAACACACAGGACACCGACAGAACGTGACCGAGGACAAGCTCATAAGCGGAGTACGGAGTTCATCGATGCACGGAACAAGTTCTCGGCAACGTGTCCTGTTGTGTGTTGTCCTTGAGCATTTCGCCATAAAAACCAATCGCAAATCGACGCGCTTGGGTGCATATAAAAAACGAAGACTCTAGCGATCGTAAAATGTATGCTCAAGGCACAGCATCCGTGGGGAATTTAAAACGTCATCTTCAACCGTGTATAGTGTGTTGGCCATCAGGGCACCACTTCCAACTTCCTGCTCCTTGGGCAGTGGAGCTCATACGCAGCATCCATTACCGGTTGCCTGTTCCGGGCCGGAAAGCTTTCGCTTTTCCTCTTCTCACGAACATCAACAAGACGTGGCCAAAGGAAGAAGCTGTTTTACAACACACAGTTTGTGTCACATCCTAATGCGTTCGTTCCATCTGAAAGGCAGACGACATAAATTTTGATTATTTCTATTGCGAGTGTAGCGTGGCCTGGCCACACTTTCCCCGGCCACCCGTTTGGTGTAATAATGTTGATTACAGTTTCGTGTAGTATAGTGCGTCACCATGGCATCACTTTAATAGAACTGAAACACGCGTTTAGCGACAGCGCCCGGACAGGCACTGGGGTTTTGTTCGCTCAACGCCACTTCGAGTAAAAGTCGTATCCTGGCGACAAGCTCCGTTTCGGCAGAATATTATTCGGCAGGTTTGCAAAAGAGGATAGTAAAATTCCAAATTCTTTTCCCGTTGGCCCTGGTTGATGGCCAAAGCACGTAAATCAAACGCATATTTTCGAATCGCTTTTACGGGAACACAAAACCGAGGCCAGCATTATTCACTGGGAAAAGCGGCGAGATGGAGACGCCTGGTGCCGCACACCGTGTGTGTTTGGCAGACAGGCGGCACGAGGACGAAGATTTATTTGACGGGATTGGACCATGCCGGGCGCATCAGCGTATGATGCCCGGAACGACCGGGATGCTGAGTATTTCTCCGAGGAATTAAAAGCGATACACACTCGCACAAGAAAGCAACAGTTTCGCAGGCCAACCCGATTTGATGAAGGACCACCGAACCTCGGGACCCAACTGGACCGAGAGCATCCTTTTTGGCGCACCCTAATCCTGGCGAAGCCGAAAAACAATAGGGTTCGATTGGGTTACGGGGCACATCACATCATGTGGAAAGTGGGTTTTGTCGAGGGAAAAAGGAAAACAATCGAAATTCGGCGAGGAGTGTGGCTCGGCCCATTAGGCCCCCGAAACGCCCGGATGGATGTGGATGTGTGAAAAGCTTCCGATGACGACCCTGGCCCCTGAAACGCATTTCAACCCTATCGGATGGGCACACGGAGTGGGATTTAGCCGTTCCGCACGGAAGGGGTTTTCAATAATTTCGTTGTCGAACGCTGGAATTCACACGCCGCCCGCCCCGCCTCGTGGTACCAACCTGTTCCGATGCCAGATAGAGGTCCTTCCTGAAGGTTAAGCCCAGCACATCCAAATCCTCTCGCCCGTACCTGAACGCAGCCAGTACGTGACCGAAAACTTTCCTATCCTTCACATAGTCTGGATCTATCAGCACGACACCATCTGCGTCCGTGCGGGGTGGGTGACGGTGGTGGAGGTGGTGTGTTGGGTGGCCATGGTGGCGCCGTAGTGGGTGTGTTTGTTGTTTATGATACGAGGTGATGAAGTCGTTGAACCGCCAGCGTAACATGGAAGAAAAGAAGAAGCACACAAGGGGGTCGTCGTGGTAAGTAACTTGTTGATTGTGATAGGCTCTCTCGGTTGACGGGCTTTCCCTTTCATCGAAGGCGTAGCGTGGGCCGTGGGCACTTACCTATCGGATCGACGTGTGTGATGTGATCGACAAAGTCACGTTTCCCCAAGTACACGGTGATTTTGCCGTTAGAAGAACTTTTCTTGAAAACCCTGCGAACGAAAGTCAAGCAGATAAACGGGTGGACACGCTGTTTGAAAGAGTTAAAGAGCTGCAAAGACATAAAGCACGAATCGGTAGACTCCGCATTTTATTAACAGTCGATTGTGACTCTGGTCGGGGCACTTCCCACGTCCTCACAACTCAACTCCGTGGCCAATTTAGGTCCACGCGCTGCTTTGAAGTAGTAAAATTATGTCTTTTGGGCGAAATAAAACGGAAGCCAACACTTCCACCGGCCCCGGCAGTAACGTGGAGCCGCCGCGCGAATGTTAATGTAAATTGTGTTCGGTGTCGGTGTCGGTGTTGAAGGTTAGGACCGGTCTGCCGGTTCCATCGAACTGCACTGAGCGGCTTAAGCGGCACACAGACGTCATAAAAGGGTCAATTAAGTTGAGTTATGCCGTGGGCCGATTTATGGCCCCGATGAAAACAACACCTTTTCGGCGCGCTGTTTGATTCACGGTGTTACCGGCGCCGATTGCCCATCGTTTGCGAAGTTGTTCAAGCGGAAACAGTAGTAAAAATATTTTAAATTACATTTGGCTTGTTATGTTTCTTTTCATACTTCATACAATTTGTTGCCTCATGCCGCGTGGCATTTTGATAGTAAACTAAATGGTCTCGGCTTAATAATGTTAGCTATCCAATATTGCTTCACTGCGCGTAACCGTTTTATAGCTCACTGCCCGTTTGCGGTTGGAAGGACTCGTACCGAGGCTCTTAACGGCATCGAACGGTATCGGGCAACCTCGGCCGCACGGAACCCAATAAACACCACATAGAACATTATGCTTTGGTAGGTCGTAAAAATTAATATTTTTATAAGAAGCAATCCGTTGCTATCACCTGGAAATTGCGTTGGCCACCGTTTAGTGCTTTCACCTGCTGCTGTTGCTGCTGACGCTCCTGGGAGCTATCGAAGGCCTACCGAAGATCTGTACGTGATGCCGCCACAACAGCACTCACTCTCCGGTGCTGACCCTTTCTCATTTCATCACCTTTATTGCCCATAACAACCGGGTCCGGGTCTAGGCCCCGGTTCGGATCGGACCGACCGTCAAATGCCGGCCGAAGGTCGAAGGATAAAAATGGCATTATCTGTGTACATTTGTCAACACGCGTCATTGCCGCGCGGTATCATTTTGCAGGTTCTCCGAGCGATTAGCACCCTTTTGGGGGCACCCACCGGTAGGGCTGCTGGTCCTACTTTGTGCCTCCGGAACGATATTGGCCACGAAGCCAATGAGGTCAATGAGGCAAAAATAAAACGCAGACATTCATTTGCACGCGTCAGATAACGTCGGCCAAGGCCCATGCGAACCAAACGCGATTGCGAATCAATCGATTACTGGTTCCGATATTCAGTTTGTGCTATTTGGGACTGAATGACGTCATAAAGTGTAACTCGCTCATTTACAAGCATAATAGCCAACAGATTCTACGTTAACTTAATAAGTTTCAAATCAAGTTCGTGATTTAATAGTCGTCCGCCATCGTTTGAAACAAAAACTGTAACGACGCGTGCCTGCATTCACCCATGATTAAACCTAGAATTGTAATTAATTTTAATCTCATGCCCAAACACAATATGGCCACCGTTCCGAGAGCTCGGTCAGCTTCCAGCAGAATTTCAGCGAAGCGAATGGAAGCTACAATCGAAAGCAATTACAATTAGGTTATGGGCGCAGGCCGTCAGTCTTCATCACAGACACGGTTCCAGACGCTTCTCCCAGAGCCGTCGTCTCCGTCGACCGTAAGATGCACTAGTTCTACCGGGCTGTCCCTGCGGACTGCTGCTGCTGCTGCTGCTACTGTCCATCAGATTGTGTTGCTGGTTTTCGTATCATTTCCAGTTCGCTGAGGCTCATCCGATGCCCGATCGCACAGAAACCGTAGCCGGGTGCGACAGATCTCAAACTCAAGAGGTCCGAAGGTGCAATGCCTCGAGTTCGATTCCGTACTGCACGACATTTACAATCAACTCGTGTTACAAAATTTTGCAACGGCATTTCGCGCAAATCAGGGTCAGATGGACTAGGAACCGTCAAATACCTGTTCTAGAGAATCATCACGTGGACTGCAGAGCCGCACAGCACTGCCTTTCGAACTAGAACCCTTCGTCGGGTCGGGAAGCGTGTGTGTTGTGACAGAAGATCCTACAACTCCAAAAAAAACAATCAGTTTGTAAGGAAAAAGACTCTTTGCTCAAGGAACTGATGAAACACTGTTTGCCGAATAGTACAGCAATTCGAGTGAATGCCGTGTCGGTCTAGGACAACGTCTTCTGGCGGTGACACATGGTCCAGCAGCATTATTTTGCATTTCAATCTGCAGACCACAGATTGGGGCCGGCCGGCGAGAGCCAGTGAGACAATTAAAAGCATTCCCAGGCCCACGTCCATTTGCACACGGCAATTTAATTATGAGTGACACATGGAAACGGCAAATCGGTCGCACAACAAAACCAGCCAGCCGCGGTGTGTGGTTTTATCTCGAATCGGCCGGCTTCTTCGCTCTACACAAATTGCTCGACAGTATTTGCGACAATTTTGATTTGTAGCCCAACCCAGCGCCAGCGCCAGCTGGCAGAACGAGCGCGGCGAGCGATGAAAGTGGTTTTCATTAGCGAAAGTGTTGTCCGAGTAACTTACCTGGTTGCCTGCTTTTTAGAACTACCCTCGTCGACGTCAGGATCCGGCGATGGGGCCGGAGACCTCGGGGACGAACCTTGCAGATGGGTATTCATTTTATAAATCACACTTTGCGCGCGAGCCACACAGACACTGCTGTTGAACGCGAAGGTCCGAGAGTCGGAACCGATCCTCCGTCGGATTGCACCTAAGTCTTCACTTTACTCTTTTTCGAAACCACAGCTACACTTTTCAATTTCATGCGTCTCGAGGAGAATTCACCAGAGCTTCACTAGAACTTGAACCCGATTTCCCTTGGAAAAGAAGAGGATGTTGATGTTGATGAAAACGCGTGATGCGTGATGACAAAACACATTCCTTGCCTAAATTAAAAAGGACTACGATAACAGGAACCCGCCCACGGGGGGCCACCGCCGCCAGTCGATTGATTGGTAATCTAATTAAAAGTTTTCGCCATTTCAGATAATAAACCAAGCGTGCCCGAAAGGGGACCGACCGTACACGCCAGCACGCGAGGACACTCTCGCAGACGGTATATGCTGCGCAGCACGAGATAACACGCACGGTGCGCTTGCCGAAATCAATTTGGGTGAATGAATTTTTAATCTTACAGAAACAAAAGGCAAATAAGAAAAAGGGCCTGTGGCTCTTGGAAGCACATCCATCCACTAGTCACGGCGCGCAAGTCAAATGATTGTATCATTATTAGGCAACATGGAGACCGGAACAACCGTCCGCGGGGTTCCGGGTTCGTCCCGGGGGCAGCCAATTTTCTCTGAACGCTGCTCAATCACGCACCGGAGCGGCATTCACCGGTTGCTGAAAAGCCTGGCCAATGGACCGCGCAGGTGGGCACACCTTTTTGCTCGCATTTTCAACATCCTTTTTCGGAGCGGCGGACACACCATTTCCCGGGCATGGCCCCCGGTGGCAGCGTTATTGAATTAATGTTCACTCCCGATTGATGGCCGGACGGAGGGATTTGGTTGGATCGTTAATGAATTTGAGGCGTAATTTTGTGTCCGCCCGGACTCGCCGCTGGGAGCCACTGGGAAGCCACTTAACCTGCCGCCGAGCACTGATTAAAAGGGGTTGTTTGTTGCGTTGGCCGTCCGCGTGTTTTTTAACCCCGAATTCCTGTCCTGTGATTAATGAGCACGCCCGCGTAGCTTAACGGGCGATGGATCATAATGGGTCCTGGGCCTCCGGAGGGCTCGGTTACTAAGTATGCCCGGGTATTGGCGACGATAAACGCGTCTAGGTCAGGCAGGCAGCATCTAAAACGAGAAACAGAGAAACAAAATCATATTTAGGGCCCATTTTTTCCATCAACAAAACACAAACAATTTAAAGCGGATCGCATTTTTCACTTCACGAACCCTTAGCCACAAATAATTATACATCCCCAAGAACACCTTTTTTAAAGGTCCAATGGGGGCAGCAAGCAGAAGAACGAAGTGTCACGAGACGTTTGAAGGATGACAACCCCAATGGCGTCACGCGGTGACTAAAAAATGAACCCTGCTTACGGAAGTGACATCCCTGTCTATTCGCCGCGCAGCGCAGCAGAAAGGTGAAAGTACTTAAGAAGGACGTATTGGAAAACTGCTCGGGCACTACGCAATCTGATCGCCACTTCTCTTGAACCCGCCGGTGGCGTACCCGCCCGTCGGAAGGCGGCCTCTCTCATGAATAATTTAGCAAATTTTGCACGACATTAATTTATTCAAACTCAACGCGCGCGTGCACGGACCTGGCGATCCCTTTTTAAACTGCGTAGACGGGTCGGGTCGGGTCACACAATCCTCTTTCGGTTTCTGGGGCCCCTTTTCCCCCTCCGCCAGGATACATATTTGCCAAACAAAAACAACGGGGAGCGCGTTCATAATGCACCGCGCGCGACTCGGATGATGATAAATTCGTCTATCGTCCGTTCACTGCTGCCCGGACAAAGTAGGACACCGCGGTGTGCAGCCCGGTCCGCGCCATACAGCGCTCGGACCAGTATCCCTTCTCTTCCCGGGGTATAAGGTTCCGCTTTGGCGCCAGTCGGGCGCTTGAAAATCCCACCAGCAATCGCGTGTTGCCACGTGTCCCAGCCGGGGTCACGCATGCACAGACAGAGAGAGAGCGAAGGGCTGGCGACAGTGAGCCACCGCACTGAAGGGCGTAATAAAAAACGGAGTCCCCAGACAAAACCTGAACCGAAAAACAAATTTTCGCACTCGACGCAGGAAGAAGAAACCGCAATCAGTAACGCAACAGGAAATCAGTAGTCTGCAATTTTGCACCCGACCAAGTGTGTTCCCGGCCGCGCGGTTCTTCTGCGAAGGACCAAGTCCTTCTTCGGACCACGCTGGATGGTAATGATGATGGTGTGGTCAGGAAGCCCAAGGTGGAGAGGGCCCGGTCGTCGGCGAAAGCATTGCATTTCCCACCTAATCTTGCGTTCTGTCGACGGAGCGCCGGAGCACGACGATTGTTCTCGATTGTGCGCTCCAACAGTTTTCTTCGAATGGATTTTCCTTAACTCGCATTTATTTATACGATCCCTCCCCGTTGGCGATCACCGGCCGTGTGTAAGCGGCACATAACCCAGATAACCCTCGGGGCGACGGAAGAGCGGGAGCCGAGCTGTGCGAATCAACGTGATCCTTCTTTTCCCACTGAAAACGCACGGTGCACGGTGCAAGGAGCTCATCAGCAGCGCAACCACGTCGTCGGACGACGGCGCTGCAAGAAAAGCTATCTTTATGCGGGCAAAGATCTAACGTCCGGCAACTTTGTCCATTCGGCTCCACAGGCGCAGAGGTCCCGAGATAAGACCCCGTCTCAGTTTTCTCTACTCCCTCCCTCCTGGGTTGGTGTCCTGTGGTGCGCCGAGATGCACCCGAGATGAGGTTACATTTTACAACACGACCAAGCGCTAAATCGACCAAGGCGACCGAGGTGCAGTTTCGTTGCAGAAAAAGTGGGCCAACGGTGCACACGATTTAATTTGATGTCCGCCGCCGACGCCGTCGGGGAAATGGATATTTATGATCTGTCACCAGGGAAGCCAGAAGCCATGGGCTAGCACCGAGAGCTGGGGGCGGAATTTGGCAAACAATTTAATAGAGATAAAATAAAGTTAGATATTGGAATCGACCGAATGGTTGATCTGACAGTTAATAGGATTGGGCGTTAGGCGGAATGGACGGATCCGGAGTAAGCTTCCCCGGAAGGTTAGGTAATTGTGCCGTTTGTGATAGAAATTTTCTTAACATCCCTATTGAGCGGGCCAGAACAGAACATAATTATTGTGCCTTCAGATTGCACATTTTGCAAGGCGATTCCGGGCACGACGTATAAAATCCTGGAACAACAACATACACGCGCCACGAAGTGTTAGTGTCGCGTTAACGTCGCGCCTGGTGTCTGGAGGTTTGATGGCCAGACACGATTGGGGTGGAAAAATAAGGACACGTCTCGCTGCCTGTGAAGGATTACACACCAGACGATGCCTCGTAAATCTGGCCAGAAACGTAATTAAAGATATCCTTGAAAGTTATGTTTTATGGGCTGTTGATAGTCAACTTTTACTACGGGATTATGGTGACGGATACGTTAGGGGCGCAGCCGAGCAAAAGTGCCAGAAAAGTGTCCCGAACGGGCAGAGTTGCTAATACGTAAGCGTGGGGAAACATGAAAATGCTACGACGCACCACGTCTCGTCTTATCTCGTCTGTCGCGACGGTGACACAAACATCGTAAAAGAAAAAGAAAGTCCAAGTACCGGCACCTACTCCTAACTTCCAACACTAATCGCATGCCAAACGAATGATCGAATGAAACAACAAAAACAGATAAACTTTTGGTACAAAAACAGAACCTGAAAATTGCTGTGCGGACAGGAAAACAGGATACGCAGACGGTCGAGCTTCGGAAACGGGCCCGGATGTTGTTGCACTTTTGCCGCATTACTAACAGCTATCGGAGCTTCGAGGATGAATCATCTATCCCTGGCGGCCAATATTGATTATTCCCGCATGCTTCCTCTGATTCCACCGCCGGCAACGGGAGTGGTGAGCAAAAGTTTCATAAATCAACTAAAAGTGCACAACACCTTAAACTTTGTTTGCAGGAGCAAGAATGTTACCATAACCCAAGCTTACATTCCATTATCCTGCAAAAAGTGGAGCAGTCCGTCCGTGCCATATACTTTATCAACCGAGTGCTAATGTTATTCCCAGTGGGAGTGACTTGACGTGGTTCGTTCGCTGCCGTCCGGAAGGAGTGAATCCCAAAAAGCGTTACGCAACAGAACTAGTTGTGCGGAACTACAGCCATTTGGACTAACGAATAAAGTTACCAACTCATTTGGCATCGGCGTTCTGGGAAGCACTCTGGAAGCACTGACTCTTTGGCCAGTGCTTGGAACTAAGCTGATATACGAATAGCTTTAGGAACACGAACTGATCCGCTCGTCAAGCGAAGTTGAGAACAAATTGGAGCCTGGAGAGACCGCCGTGCTAGGAAACACATTTGTGTCCCAAAAACAACTCTACGGCGCACAGAACTCGTTCGACACCAGGAACACCACAAAGGAATGCAAACATAATTGAAAATATCTAGATCGCTTGGCCGTGCGGTTAAGAGCCAATATAACTCATTTCGGAGCAGGGCATACCGCGCTACCGGGCTGAGCTTTTGGCACCGGTCCCGCCGGATACGCTTGGCGCAGACATCACAGTTCGGCGTGAGCGTGGTGCTATCGCCAAGACGTGTGGTGGGGAAACTACCGAAATGCACCAAACGATTCTCCGCACCGCGCCTCATTTACTATGGCCCGCCACAGCCCTACCGATTCGGCCCGTACGGAGCATAAATCAGAGGAGTGCATAGTTCAACGCCCTTGCGCTGCTCGGAGACTTCTGACGTCGGTGCTCTGACAGAGCGCGGCGCCGACCGAGAGGAAGATAGTTAAACTAGGTCACCGGATATTTGCTGTCGCCGCCGCCACCACCAGCAGCAGCACTAGAGAGCAGAATCCGAATCCCTTTTCTGGTGACCCCTTTTTGCACCGCGCTGCTCGTGGTGCGTGCCCGTTCTTCGACTGCATGGAGCGCTACTTCATCACGCATTTTATAAGGTTCATAAATTTGTACCGGAATGGAGTGAAGGGTTTAGTACGAAGTTTAGATTAAATCGGAAAATATATCCCCACACACCGAGAGGGTTCCTAGAATTTGATGGGTTTCGGAAACGGGAAGCCGTTAAGCGTTTCATGAGATTTAAGTTTTATACACTTGAGAACGGAGTGCCACACAACGGAAAGGCAGTAAGGATTTAACTTTCTATCGGTCATCAAACGGCAACTAATATGACCACCACCTCATTAGCGCTAAATTGCTAGCTCTATGTCGAATCATGAACGAACACTGTCATCATGATGACGCTATTGAGTTAAGGCATACAATTATCGTCGCCCAAACCTTGCATAGAGTGTCGGGTTTCAGTATCCCGGATGTAGTATCAGTAACATCTAAGCCCAACCCCAACTTGGCGGCTTATCACGATGGAATAATGGTAAGCTAAACCGCGCAAACATAAGCGCCCAAATGTCCCGGAAATATCTTCATGTTCGATTGACTCCGATCGATGCTGGGCCAACATTTACCGTTTCACGTTCGTGCGCAAATAGACAAAATATTTGCGACGAGCTGCGAGTGTGCAACCGAGTCCCACTTTGAACTCCACAATCTATGACCAAATCGAGATGCTCCCGAAAGTTCCTGGACCGTGGTTCGCGCACGAGTCCAACCCTTTTTTGCTCACGTACGCAGACCAAAGAAAATAGCCTTTTAATCTAGCCCATCAATTTGACCTTCTGTTATTGCGTTACGACCGTAAGGACCCTTTGGTTGCGCGAAAGTTGATTATCGAGGGTCGGGAATCTAAACAAACATGGCAAATAACAGCTGCGCTTCGGAATCTAGATCGGTTGGACTCGGCGGTCTAGGTTTTGTTCGATTTTGTTGGTTTTCCACCGATTCTCCCGGATCGATGGGAGAGAATTGGCCTAACCAGATAGAATCCTATTAAATGGTCCTTTAGGTGGAGTAATAAAATAATGGCCTTTAGTAACAGTGATGTCCTGTTTCTGTTATTTTTTTCACATAGAACGAATTTCACTAACTGCATGTAACAAATTCACGGACTGCTGCTGCTACTGTCCATCAGATTGTGTTGCTTGTTTTCGTATCATTTCCGGTTCGCTGAGGCTCATCCGACGCCCGATCGCACAGAAACCGTAGCCGGGTAGCCGCAACAGATATCAAACTCAAGAGGTCCGAAGATGCCTCGAATTCGATTCCGTACTGCTCGGAAGTTCGGAATGAAAGGATCTGCAACGAGATGAGCTTAGGAACCGTCAAATACCTGTTCTAGAGAATCATCACGTGGACTGCAGCCGTGCCCGGCATACTAGCATCATCATCAGTCGTGCTGGATAAGGGACGAATCTGTGTTAAAATCAGCCCGTTAATTGTAGAACTCAATTGCTGTCAAGGTCCCAGCGAGAGCAACTGGTTGATGACAACGGGCACTCAGAATCACGAGCATCGCACCGCTATGTTTAACATAAGATTCAAAGATTCTTCTCTTACGCAATTGTGACGACAGTACACAGAAGTACCAGAAGGCGAAATTCTCTCTCGCTCCTTCTCTCTGGTACTTTGTAATTCACCGCGACGGGATCTAAATGTAGCTTGTGAATCACTCCAAACAACAACTCGGAAGCCAGAGGGCATGACTCTCTTCTGCGATCTGCTCGCAAAGTCAAAGATGTATCCGGGCGAATCAGGGCGCGCACACAAAACAGAACTATGCTTACTCAAATCCCGCTTCGCAGTACCACACGACGAGTCACGATTGAACCCCACAACACAAAGGGCAGCCGTGCGACAGCGTGCCGCTGACGAAGCATAGGAATTCAGGCGCTAAAACCACGACCTGCGGTAGATGACATAAGCCCGAGTGACGTACCACCAACTAGCACCCCGGAACCGTGAGCGAAACACATATGCGTCATGTGCCTATTGCATGTGACCGAAAGGAATGAGAATCAAATGCCGCCGTGGATAGTTTTGAGCGATCTGCCAAACTACTGCACGAAAGCACTCCGTCTGATGGCCGTGATCACAATGGCCGTGCTGAGGGCCAAAGGAGTGCGCAACCAGGCGTTATTGCACTCGGAACGGCAATCATTGAAATAACCGTACGTCAGTGAATGCATTCGGTGTCCTGCGCTCGTTGCCTCGCCAATTTCGTACGGCGCAGTCTGGAGTGAAGACTGCAACTTGGTGTCTTGTTCGGGGCGTCTTGAGCACTTGTGTTTATTAATAAAGAAAAAAAGGGGCTCCAACATTAATACCTGCGCTGGCTGAGCATAACACGAGCACCGCGAAGCTTAACGAGATTGTGTCATTATATTTAATTCATAACTTCGTTTGTCTTTTCCGAACGAAAGCCGACCCCAAACCGGGCTCTACTGGTTTAGCGAAAAACTCATCAACTTGCCAACGACGAGACGTTGTTTCAAAAGACCCGCTCTGATGGTGGTGGTTAACCTCATTAACCTTTCATCTTCCCTGAACGATGTCCGTTGGCCAAACGCAGCTCGATTCTGAGAAAGGAAAATTTCTTTTCAAATTCCTACTAATTCCAATTTCTTTCAACACCAACTCGAGGGCCCTTACGGGGCGGCAAAATGTTGTTCGGCTTTTCATGCTTCGTTCAGCGGCAAAGTGGCACGGCTCTCGTTACATGAAAAATACACTTTTATGAGCATCGTTTTCACAAAATAGATTTCACAAATAAGAACGTCGCAAACATTTGCCGATCCTTTGAACCTCGGCAAATAGAGCAGATAAGAGGCGAAAAAACGGAACCCCAAAAACACGCCAACTTCCGCAGTCTTCGGCAAACACAACACAACAATAAACTTTTGTTAGGATTTCTAATCGAAAGCAAATGTTTGTTAGCCCCTTCGACGGGGGACACATATGCCGGGTGGACCAGCAAAAGCAGCGTGGCCACGGGCGCATCTCCAGAACATTAACATAAGAAGCAACGTGCATCTGCTCTCGCTCTCTCCGGACGTGCTTCGCTGGTGGCGACGGGGCCGGGTGGGGAGAAACGCACACAAAACAGGGTCGCTGATTGTAGTTTGGGTCGAGGCTCTATTGACGTCACGGAGCTGGCGCATTTTTTTTCCCGAGCGATTCGAGCTATTTGCCCACCCAACCGATCCGTATAATATCCGGGCACGTTGGAGCACCGTTTATCGATGCGCCAAAATGCTGCGTAAAAACGAGTTCTAAGGGAATTTTTACAATTTGATCAGATAAATAAAATGGAATCGGCCACACACGTCACACTCCAACTAATGGTCAATATCGCTTTCGTCGGAGGCTTTAGTTTACACGTTCGCTGGACGCTACCCAGTGACGCGTAGCGGTGATGGAACGATTTTGTTACTCTTTTCAACCGAAACGGATCGGTCATTGTCGGGGATCTTGTGACAGCGCCGGTTGAGTCCCGCGCAAACCGAAACCAGCATCAGTCCCCGTTGCTTTCCATCTTACAATTTGTGTGCTTTCTAGAAGACTCTAAAGTGCATAGCTTCACGCACTGGCGATTAAGTGCACTGGAAAGACACGTACCTGCACAAAAAGGCTCTAAACTCTGCTGCCACGGCCAAGAAAGGGAGAAAGTTCCCATAGGAGGTGAAAAAGGAAGGTGCATTTGTGTGTGCCTGGAACTGTCATACTTTGAAATGAGTTGCACACGTCTTCCTTTGAAGAAGGATTTTCCTACTTCTACGAAACGTATGGACATTTGCCACTAAAGCTAGGGCCACGTTAGAGGGTTTGACGACAACAGAGCTACACACGAATGCGATCGACGGTCGCACAGTCCTCCGCAGCAGGTCGATAGAAACATTTTCTGGAACGATGAAATTGAAATTGACGTTCGACGCCGGCAATCGGATGGTTCGGAATTGAATCACGACGGCGTGCGCACTGAACCTCACGCTAACTGGAATTGCATACGAGAAAATAACATTTCCTTCGATCGCCGTGCTCGCGTTCGGTAACGGGGCAATTTATGGGATCAGACCCGAAGAAAATGTAAATATGCGCCCCATATGCCCGGAAACAGGGTCCGGACGTGTTTGACGCGACGCAATACGGTTGCACCACCGGTTACCATATCGGCGGTTACGCAAAACAACTCAGCTGACAACAACTAATTCGCAATCTAATCGGTAGGGCTCGCGTCGTGTGCTAATTCCGATTTGATTAGAAACTACAAACCACAGCGCGCCCGCGACCGGATTGTTTCGCATGAGAGGGCTTGGAATTTAAACCGTTCGTTTGGCCACACACAGGGCATCGCTGGCGTTTGGCTAAATTCGTGTGAATTAATGTGATTATTGCCTCAGAAGCCACCAATGACGAATTGGGATTTTTTTTTTTGCTAGACCAGGTTCTAAATCGAATCGCGTTTATATCGATTATATGTTCTGTTTCCATCAATTTTTCAGAGGTTGATTGGGAAATTTGAGATATCTTTTTCCTAGCTGTAGAGTGTTTTATCGAAAGATAACACCGATGAAGTAGAAATTTAAGATCTTACCAAGCAACTTCACGGCCCTCTCAAACATTCCGTGTTATCGGGCGAGCAAACAAAATTAATTTCAAAGGCATTCCAAGCTACTAACGGCCGGCGGTTGTACCGGCCACGATTCCGATTTGCCAAAACGGGTTCGCGAAGGCACCGCGAGCTCTCTTCTGGTTGGAATAATTCTACGATTTTTATTCCTCATAACTACGTTATCCAGAGAGATCCGACCCGCCGATGGTCGGCCTCTCTGCGTTCTTACGGCTGCGAGATGTTAATTCTACAGAGCATCCTCCGAGCGAGTCTCCACTCTGCTGACGATGTCCATTTGGCCAATGTTTAGTCACGGATTGCGGTGCGAGAGGATTGAGCTGCTACGCCGAGAGGATTCCCCAGCTAGGACACGGCGCGCGGACTAATGGTAATTAAATTATTTCTTCTAAGTACCCGAGCTAGTTAGAGATGCCTTGGCGCTATCTTTAAGCTGCAAGTCCGGCCGGCGGCGACGGAGGCCACGGAGGCGTTGTCGGGTTGGCAAACACAAACACGGAATCGCGAAAGTGGCCCACTCGCAGCGGTAGCAGCATCCGGTGGCTACCCATTTTACCCGGCCACTACCGGATGTTGTTTACATTCAGAGCGCTCCGGGTTAATGCAATTTTGTTGTCATTTTTTTAAGCTTTCTTTTGCCATTCCGGTAAGGGTCAAAAAGATGAGTGTTGAACAAAAACGATGAGCTAATGCTCTGGTTAAAGCGATTAAGACACATAATACTGTGGCGAGGATACGAATTGAGTCATAAACTTATAGCAAACAAATCCCAGTTTATTGTGAAATAATTTATTTATGTTGTGATGTGGAACGGAACCGTTTATAATATTCAAAATAATGTTTCCCATTTGGGGTTTTAAAGCGAAAATCGAACTCCATAAAACATCGCGCATGCGAATGGGCCATTTAATAATCGGGCTCCCAGCCAAAGCTATGAATAGTCGAAGGAAGCGTCTCACCAAAGTACTTCCTGGCCAGTAACGCCAGAAGCAATTTAAACCATCACAACGGCACAAGGAGCAACACCTTTCGCCCACGAGTTGCTCCGGTCCCATGCTGTGCCCTGGTGTAGTTTCATCGATATCATTTCTGCTGCTGAACCTCGTATCCTTTATGCAAAGCGCGGGGTCTGAACCTGAACGTCAATCAGCGCCCTCACCCCGGAAGCCGGCAGTAGAATGATTAGACTGCCATTGAGAACTCCACAGCCGCACGGCAAGTCTCGGGAACCCTGTTGTGTGCGACGGTTACCCGCAGCAGTTCCCCGGGGAGCAGGTCCTTTCGATTGACAGCTGCCTCCTGTGGACAGGCAAGGGAAAAATATCTTTGGTACGCGCTGCCTCTTCGGAGGGTTGCGCACCGTCGTAGGGCGGACCGGTACGAAACCGAACGGAGACGCGAAAGGAGCAGACATTGAGTTGAAAAATAATCCACTCAACAGTTGATCGTCGTCGTCGTCGTCGTCGTGGCCGTCGGTGACGATAATTGATTCGCGCCATTCGAAGAAAAGGGATTTCGTTTTTAATAATGATAATCCGCCTCCGGTAAAGCTGCTACAACTCCCAAGCAAACGCAAACGACCCAATTTGCCACGGTTTCTTTGTCAATCCAATCATTATCTGGCAGCAGATGGAGACGCCACCGGCGGATCTCCTTTTTGAAGGACGGACACTTTCTTTGCCTATTTCCATTCGTCCTTGCGCGCCATTATGCTGTAGGCATGGCAAGGCTATCGAATGCCAATAATACAATCCCCTTTCAGCATGTTTGGCTATCTAAGCACGGTTGTGTTGACAAATTCTCTGACGAACATTTCAAAAGTGACCAAGCTTAGATAGATTCAAATAATTTAATCCATATTCAATAGATTTAAACGGTCCGACATCAACACGGAGCATCAATGAGCAGGACGAGAATGATTTACAAGATATTATAGTTTTATCAGAGCATAAATGTCAAGACATGGCAGATTATAGGATCATAGCTTCTATCCGTAAAACAAAACGCTCAATCGGGGGGCGCGTCTCAGCAAAACCGAATCTTCACGTAGCCTTGAGCAGGATTAGTCGCCCGTAAAAGCGCATGTTCATCGCACGCACCACACAGTCTACACTGTCCGACGCTTCCCACCCTCCGGCGCAGGAGTTCGTCCGGAATTTCTAAACGATAATCTGCCACGGACGCCGCGACGCAGAACTCCGGGAACCCAAATTCGTATGACCCAAGGCGCACAGAATCTGAGAGTGTGGCGAGCTCTTGTCTCTGCCAGCGGATGACGAGCCCAGGGGAATGTGACGGTTGCGGTAGTTCCGGTTGAGCGGAGCAATGGAAGGTGGTCTCCGGAACCGCCACACAGCCAGCCTCCTCCGACCTCTCGCGGGTTCCGGCAGCCTTAGCTACCGGCCTAAAGCCGACCTTTAATGAACATTCACTTTATTTAATCAAATCAATTACGCGCATATTGAAACGGACAGCACCGAGCACGGGGCTTTTTGGGGGCACAAACCCAGAGGCAACGCGAATCTCTCGCACACAAACACAGCCTGGGGGACGAGTCACGGACACACGTAAATTTAAACCTGTTGGTACCGCGGACCATCCCGGATCGGATCGATGATGGCTGGCTGGCCAATGAGGTGGCTGTTCCCGGAGGGCTTGTTTTTGTTTGCGTCCGGTCACTTGCGCGAGCGGTTCATGGACACGGACCCGGTTTCGTCTGGACGAACAGGTTTAGAACCATCCCGACCCCGATAGCACAGGTGAAAAGGACACGGCGTGGTGGTTTCGGATGGTCGCACATAATATTTTGGGGAAGAAATATTAAATTTGTTCATCGAAAACGATTTGGACCTCTCGGGGGGATCGCCCTCCCGGGAACAGGTTGCATGCCCCACATGGGAACCAATATTTTCATATTCATAACACAGGCACACATACAGTCGCATGTATCAAAATCTCTCTCTCCTGTCCCTCTCTCTTCGTTCCCTGGCTCTATTGCCAATTCCGGACACGCACCAGACGTGCTCGACGGAAATCGATGGCCATTTCAAAACTCGTCACTCAATTGCCTCCCCCCGTACGGGTGTGTAGAGGGAGGAGTGCTTGCTCTTCCACGGGCCATCACACACATACAAACGATGCTGTGCTGGTTCCGGATCACGGGTCCGGGACCGCTGCACAGCCATAAAATCGATCCGTCTCGGAGTCTGTGGTCTGGCGACGGCGACGGGAGTCGCAGTTAATCTGAATCACATCCATCACATCCGGCCCTGGCCGTGGGGCACTAAAGTACAGCGGTGATCCACCGATCGATCGCAACAACGCGAACTGTGGCTGGCACTGAAATTGATGAACGTGGAGAATTAATTTTACATCACCCCGCGCCGCGCCGTCAACTGCGCGTGTCCTTCGCACTGTCTCGATTGTTGCTTCCAAGAATCGCTAAATTGTCTGCAATTCGGGGCGTCCTTTTCTATTAATTTTGTGTAACAGGAAGCCACTACCAAAGTGTCCGATTCCTTATCGAAAAATCCTGTCTGATGCACGCGTCCTCTCAAGTGGCGGATGTTTGCGATCCGGTTCCGCAAGTAGCGCAGACCAAAAATGTTCTCGAAGCGCACCACTTCGATCGAAGATGTTCCGCACCATCAGGGACGGGACCCACACATTGGTTTGGGGACGAATATGATGAACCCTAAAAAAATACAAATTTTGATCCTGCGCAACGTGGCGTAGGCAGTTTTCTACTTTCGAGACATCCGTTGATGCGGCTGTGTGCGTTGCGCCAATTGTCGAAAACATTTAACTGAAGCGCCCGTAGACGACTCGGAACGGAGTGGTGTTTAGTGAGGAAGAGAGAGAGAGAGAGAGAGAGAGAGAGGGGGGCCGGCCACTCGGGTCCGCCATTGGAGGCCCGGCCAGCAGCGTATTCAATTTTCATCCCCCATACCGGCACAGCATAAACATCCGCGGCCGCGCTGGCATCGGAAACGTGCGTGGCAACAGAATAACGTAAAATATTCATGGACCCAACGCCGGTTGCCGCTGCATCCGGTTGTTTCCCCAAGAGTCTGGCTGGCGTGGGGATGTGGAAGGCAGAAGGCAGCATGAAATGGGCATCAATTCACCGGAACACACCGTGGCACGCCACATTTCACAAGCGACGATGGCGGTGAGTTTTCCCCGTGCGAAGGACTCGTTTCAGGAGCCCTGTCTGACAGCCAGCTAGCTTTCGGCGAACCCATTCCGCAAATTGAGTTTAAAGTGCTTTCTCATCGGTTCTCCATTTTTTTGTCTTTCTTCGTGTATTTTTTAGCGACTCCGACACAAATCAAATCATCGCTCTAGTTAGGCGCGGGCTGTCCGCTCTCCGCCCCGAAGGAGAGAAAGAATCAGCCATCAGCCAGTGGGGTTTGTCGATGCGAAACGATCAGCACTAAAAGGGTAGGTTTCGAAGGACTGGACGGGTTTCGTAATAATTTTACAAAAAAGAAAACCAAAAACCCCACAACAATGATAAAACATTCAAACGACAGCCGCCAACGAGGCGTAAAAAATGGAACGGAAATTTGGATCGCAAACACGCAGCACTCACATATGGGAATACGTTAAATGTTGGCGGCCATCACAATTGACAGACCACGGGACAAATGGGGATTTGTAAGTGGACTACATGGGCTGATAAGTGCCGGGATCTTTCAACAGTCGTGTCGGGGTAATCTTCTCCGTAGAAAAAGGAGAGACAGGAATATCGCATCCCAATCTAACTGGTTTATAGGATTAATTAAAAAAAGCGTCGCTTAAAAGAGGCTGAACAGACTACATGAAAGTGGACAACGTGACGCCTTGTTTAAATTTTTTGGCATTTTTGGCTAGAACAACACGAAGAATTTTCCAAGCCTTAAGTTTCTAATATAATCCTGTATGAAAACGAATATCACGTATTTTCAATAATGAACTGAGTGACTGAAAAATGTGTTATCGGGTATAAGAATGTGAAAAATGGGTCGCCATTCTTCACCGACATTTCCATTAAAAAACCGAACGATGAACCGTGAACAGAGCCTGTCAAAAGCGTTCGGCAATGATCGCCCAGCCCATATGGAGAGGCACAGCAGCCACGTGAGCGGGGCCGTGGCCAAATTCCAGCGTCTAAAACTTGAGCAACACGGCGCGCAGAAAAGCCTCGTTGTTCGTAACGTGCCGATAAAACCACTCATTTACGTCACCCATTTTTTGTGTGTGTCTTTATCTAATTCCGTTCCGCGCCTTCGGAACGGAAGCACCAAAAGTTTCCTCGGGGCGCCTCTTTGGCCGAGAGCGAGCGGATAAACAATTTCGAGGAAACTTCCCACACAATGGTGTGTCCGACCCCTAACAACGGTCGTGTTTTGTTTGGCGGTCGATGTTGGTGGTTGTTTTTGAGACCACACCGAAACTCAGGGAAACTCAGCGTGGGGGTAACAAACGCCGTTTTAAGTCCTTGTTCGTAGCTTTACTTTGCGAGAGGAGCGACCTTTACACGGACTCTACACGGACCGGTATCTAATACAGCGCCGTCCGCGTTCTGATTGCGTACTGATTCTACTAATTGCTTCTATTTTCTATGTTTTAATCTTAGTTCCATTTTGTGTACCTATTTAATATTTATAAATTGTCCGAGACGCACCGAAAACACACCATCTCCGGCTGGCCACAGAGCTCGGTCTATAGAAATATAGAGAAGCCACTGCCTTCTACGGATGAGGCGCGCGCAGCTGCTTTAAGAAAACGAGGGCACGATCTTGAACCACCGCCGCTTAAGCCAATCCGCGGACAAACGCACTGTGGAGACAAGCCGACACCGGTCGGTCGACTACTACTACTCCACGGCGAGTTCGAATTTGGAGGACCTGGAGTAGTGCACGGCGAGTGCGCGACCGCGACCCAAACAAGCCCAGACAACAAATCTCCGATGAAGGACACCACTCAATCGGTCGCCCAGTCAATCAGTCGGTCAGGTCAAAGCGGCAACAGGGGACAGATCGCTATCAGGAATGCAGCAACTCGAACGAAATCGAAAGTACTATGCAGGCCCAGGCGGGGCGCTACGTCAAAGAGGTGTGCTGCCTGCGAGAGTGGACGGGCCCAAGGAAGAGGACCGAATGCAGTTTGCATTCGGTGCACTCTCCACCCTCGGGTTGGTGACGATCTAGTTTCAGGGCGCGATTCCAATTACAGCGCGGCGACCGTGGCAGAATGCCAAGTTACAGAGAGGGCGACTCCATCCGTGTCGCTCCCCGGTGCCAGCGGGGGCTCTCCTGCGGGGCCGGCTTGGTATTTGGTGAACGTATGTACGTGCGTTCGTCTCTCGCTGGCTGGCTGGCTGGCTGGCCGACCGACAAACATCGTGTCGATTTTGTAGAGGACCGCCGCCATGCGCCGGACGTAACCATTCCAAACCCAATCGTCCGGAAAGGTGATGACGTTGGCAGGTAGGTAGGCATCGGGCGTGTTTGAACGCATTTATATTTGAAATGCAATTCGTGCGAAACGATAAGTTACCGTCAGGGTTTGTGGGGCCAGTAGGGAAGCAAAAATGGCTCCAAATTTTACGAAACGCAAATAGCTTAGTTGAAAGCCAGTTCAAGTTTGACTGACCTCGAATGAGGAATGTTTGCTTATTTACTTGAACGCGCTTCGAACTGAAACCTCCAAATGAAAATATTGATCATTCAATCATTAAATGATTAAATAAGCGAACGATGTTCTTTTGGCACCTTCAGTCATCGCCATCACCTTGGAAGACTTTTCACAGAAAATCTCCGAAGGCAATGTATTTTTAAAACGTGGCGTATTTTTGGACAACAACCCTCCCCAAAGCCTACGGTTGATGTAACATTAATCCAATTCCTAAAGCGGCTTACAGCGGCTCCAAAAAGAGGGACTTTTTCCCCTTCGAATGAACCAAAAAAGCAGCACATTAAACTTCCATTCGGAAATACGGTTCCCTGCGGCACGATATATAGCGAGACTGCTCGCAAGCTGCCGATGCCTGCACTTATCAAATTCGTATTTCGCTGTGACGCAAACCCATTATCGGCACTTCTTCTCCTCCGTGAACCGGGGCCGATGGAACCGAGATTCTGGCCGGCCGCCCGGCTCGATCGCTGAGTGCCGATGATGCTGTTAAAAATAAACACTTTCCAACGGAACCTCCACAAACAGAACAACACATGCCCTGGGTCCCGCGAGGGATGCCGGTGCTGGCCGCTTCCTTCTTCACACCCCCCTTCGCCCGCGCTTCGGTGTGCTAAATGATGCTGCAACAATCCAGACGCTGAAAACTTCCCTCACGCTCTGGCGGCGAATGGGTTCTGCGGCGCTCGCGGTTCGGTGGAGTAATAATTTTACAAATAGTGCTTCACCGCCCACCGTCGGTTGGCCGCGGTGGGGTGGCGTGAGAACGGACCATGTTCTACTAGCTCAAAACGGAAACATTGATTGGCTTGCAACAAATTGGCCATCATAGTCAGGCGCGCTCCCCACGCGCCCCTGTCCGGGATTTGCTGATCCTTTGGCAGCCGGCGTCCGGTCCGGACCATTGCTTCCACTATTTTTCTACGAACGGAGCGAGAACGGTGGCGACCGGTTCGGCGATGGAGCGTTACTTTTTCTTCGAGTGCGCCATTTTCTCCGGACATCGCAACACGGCCACTGGCCGCCGCCGGCAGCACCATCAACGGTTTCTGTTTGGCTTCATTTTGGCACAGAATTCAATCTACCAAAACTCACCCCGAACCGGGTCAATCTCGGGCGACGTGTTCGGGGAACGCCGTTCCGTTCGGTTGCACAGTTTACACGAACGGCACAGTTCTTCTGGCGCTGCCCGTCCATTTCCCCCCCAGGACGAAGTGAAGAAGCCCAAAGAACATCCGACGGCGTTCATCTTCAATAAACATCATCGCGACTCTACCAACTTCCTCCACCGGTAAACTATGACCGCGCTCAAGTCCCAATTTGGATGCCCTGAGAGGGCGACCGTGGCATTCGAGAGTGGGCTTTTAAAGTTAGTTTCCAATTAGCAGCGCGCGTTAACGTCAACCTCAATTCGAACCATTTTCCAACCGTCTACCGGTTGAGTATCCTTCAGAATTTGGTTAGCGAAAGGAATTACATCGCTGCCCGGGGAAACCGGAGAAACGGAAACGAGTGTCTAGTTAGGAAGTGCCACACCTTGGAGTCTGCCAATCGGGGGCCGTCAGTAGGTATTCAATCGGAAAGGTACGTCTCCTCGTCCTTCTCATTACGAATTCATTGAATTAATTTCCGAACCGGGACCTCATTCTGTGACACTGTGCCGGTTTTATAAATATTAATGCATACGAGTACAATCAGAAACCTTAACTTCAAACAGATGCTCCGGGTCGGGCATCCCAACGACCTCGGTCCGACACCGATCTCACACAGTCGCTGGTGAGCAAAAAGAACCGCTCAATTGGACGATGAGTATCGCCGGAAGTCTCCCCATTGATTGGTGATCCCACCGCCAGTAATTAGAAACACAGAGGATCCGTATGATATGATCCTTACTGCTTCGGAAACCCCTCTCGTGCGCGCATAAGATAAATACTTCACGTGGCCGGTGATCCTTCACCACGCGCCGAGAACACACAAACAAAGCCGCTTCCGGGAAACGCCGATCTAATCTTGCACGGAAACACGCATCAGCACACGGCGCGCACGCGGTTCCGACCGCGGGCGGTGGCGGTTGTTTACCGTTGGCCAATAATCCGCACCGTTTGCAGCTGAATGGGCGAGTTCTTGAGAAACCAACTCATCAGAACGGCTCCACGCAAACGCCAAGGTGGAGGACAGTAATCCGACGCAAGCCACCGCTAGGAATTCAGACAATTTCGTTCGCATTGCCAAACGTTGCGGAGGTTGAAATTAGTGTCAAGTGGTTGCCACTAAAATTGCTTGTTGGTTATGATTCCCTTCCAAACCAGTTAGGTGCCTAAGGAACTTAACACGACGGAGCGCTGAGATTTCCTGGGCTCCATAATCCAAATGATACCAAAAATACATCCCTACAAAGCGAAGAGGAACAAGGTTTAGACAACGTGGATGGCTGGGACTTAATTCCAGATAGGGCCTCAATTTAAGTACTCAAATATTTAAATATTTAATATTTTTTCTCTACCACTCACCCGTGACAGGAAGCCGGAACTCCATTTTCGATTGAAGTCGCCTTGGTCGTCCAGAGAACCTGCTTAGGATTCCGGCTCGAAGTTGTGTGGTTCAAAGGCCTTGCCGACGCTTCGCTAACGACAAACATCGTTAACTCCGGGTTGGATGATGAGCACTGGTGGAACGCACGACAAGTGGCCGCTTCGTGACTGGGTCTCTGTGATTTCATTCTCAAATCCCTCCGTACCGTGGTGTGTTTGGTGGTCGCAATCCTCGGTGGCTCGGCTGAACGGACCAGATAAAACGCCACTGGCTACACACCTTCGAGTTGGTCGATAAGCGCCGAATCTTCGGAGCGTACTGCGTGGCGGGGTTCATCCGACGATTGCTTTGATTAGCTACCGAAGCAGTAGCGTAACATAAACCGCATAGCTGAGAGGCCGGTGACGGGGCGAAATCCCGCTGGCCAATCGATCAATCGGCAGGGCGATAAACTGTGATTCGCCCCGCGTATCGGGGCGTCCTCCCGGGAGCCATTAGTCTAGACACATTGGCCAACTCGGGCGACCGGTAGCCAAATTGACTGCCGACGTCGCGCTACGTGCCACATTGCTCTTCTTCGTTTGGTCTCTTGGCTGGCTCCCGGGAATGATTCACCCAACATATATCCGCATTCGTTGAACACGATTGCTGATGAACGCGGTTCTTCCGCTGAAATGTTTGCTGCGGGTGCATGTCTGCGGGTGTACGCGCGTGTGTACGCGTGCGGTGCCGTGTGGCAAGCGGAAGAGCTGCGGCCATGTCGCCGCGACGAAGAGCGAAACGTCATCGCGCGATAGCGGCCACACTCTTCCAGCGCAAAGTTCTGAAACTCGCGATGGAGGATGTGATTCCTTCCGACCCGACTCGAAACGAATACACACCCCCAGCCACACACACATACACGCGCGCGCGTACATCAGACGGTCGATTACTATTCCTCGGCCTGCTAGATGGTTTAAAAGCGAGTACTACGCAATGCACACACTTTTTTCGAGGACCATCACTTTTCCCTGCCGGCGAAACAACGGTCGGAAAGGGTTCGCAAAACGCCACAAACGCTGTGCGCCTTCACTGGCCGCCGTGGCATATCACGCGATTAAATTTATTCTTCGTTTTATCACACCCTGGATCTGAGCGGCCCGCTTTTAACACCTAAAAACGCACTCCCGATGCTGGCGATGATGATGGGCATCGAAGAGAACACCGCACGCGCCGCTTTACTATTTCTACGATGGCGCCGTGGTAAATAATTCGTGCGTTTCTGGCACACACCGTGATTCGGCTCTTCCGCACGCAACTTCGCAACACCAGCACTTACGAGCATCCAAAGTGGCCCTGCTTTGTCGCAATCTTCCACAACGCGTTTCCAAGGAGCAGCAAGCGGAATTGAACTCTTTTACTTCGCGAAAACCACCAACCAATTATTATTATATTGTTGTTATTATCTTGATTATAGAGATTTAATTATTATTATTATAGTACCGTAACGTAGCGAACGCAAAAACGCTTTTCTCAACGTCAAAAAGTGTATTTTCTGACATGAAGATTTGTAAAACCTCTGCGTTCCCGGTCCCTGCTTTTGGCTCGTAGGTTCGCAAACCAAACATTTTTGCGTTCCCGGTCCCTGGTTTTCGCTCGTAGGTTCGGTAACCTGACATTTTGCGTTCCCGGCCTCTAAAAGTGACAACCGATTGCATCAACCCTGCACGAAAGTGTCATTTTCGAACAGAGGGGACAGAGAATTAATTCTGTTGGGCAATCCATTGGTTCCTTGTGGCGGTGCCTATTGCTCACTGACCCTCCACTTTATCACGGGAAAATATAATACACAACCAGTGTGCCTTGTGGAAAAGAAAACCGTCCAGACGCTTTGGTGTAACGATTCTGTTTATGTTCGAAACCACGCGACGGATTTTCGAAACGAAACGTCACGCTCAAAATGCCCGAGAAACGTCATGTTCGTGTACCGGCATAAATATTTTTGTGCACAAACAACGGGCAATCTCATTTCACCGAACCGTTCAATATGAAATTCCGTGCCGTAGTTTCCGAAGACGCGCTCGTGAAGGCGTTCCTGCAAGTCGTCAGCACAGTCAGCAAGGCTGACAAACAAATCATCATTAACGTGCAGCCGACCAAGATGATTCTGCAGATCGAAGCGGCAGCGTGCGAGGGCCAATACGTGTGGTGTGAAATGGTCCAGGGCCGGTTCTTTTCTGAGTTCGCCATGGACGGAATCGACGCAACTCACAACCAGATTTACATGGTCGCCCAGGCGAGCAGCTTCGTGCGGGCACTGTCGTTCGTCCGGCACAGCACCGTGCGATACCTGAAGATAAAGCTGATTAAAACGGCCGCCACGCCGTGTCTGTCGTTTGAAATTGCCGGCGATATCGACAGCAATCAGGACGTCATATACCCGAAAGTGGAGCACTCGTTGCCGGTGACGATTATGCCGCGTAGCGAGTGGCAACAGTTCCAGCTGCCGCATGAGCTTCGGTACGATATCTCGATTGCACTTCCCACGATTAAGTCACTGCGCGCACTGTTGGAGAAAAAGAAAAATCTCGCGCCCACCGTCACGCTGTACGTCACGATGAACGGCGAGTTGTCGCTGGTGGTGGAAACGGATGTGGTGACCGTGGCCAGTCATTATCGCGACCTTGAACTCAGTCCACGGTGTGGGAGGGTTGGGCAGGAGTCGACCAAAATGTCGGAAGCCAGCTGCCGAGTGGAAACCCGAAAACTGGCCGCCCTCTTCGAGACGATCTACATATTCGGTGCGGCCATGACGGCGAGCATTCGCCACGAGCAGGCGCTAATAATTAGCTGCGATATGCTGCAGGCGTGTGTCCTTAACTTCATACTGCCAGCAATGAATTTCGAATAATAACAGCTCTCTTCTCCATTTGTATATACTCGTAATCGATCGATATTTGCAGCAAATTAAAAACGCACCACCGAAAAGCCATTTCAATTTTCCCTTTTTCTTTATTTTTAACTATGAAAAGCGACTAATGTGTGTATGAAATCGTGTTTATCCGGGTTACTTCGTTCGTGATCCGTTCTCAGCAGGCCCTGCCTCTCTCTTTGATTGTTGCACGTCATGTCCGCCATCCGCCAATCCGTCGCATTTTCCTTCACCAACAGGGGCCACCTCCTTAAGCATGCTCCGGAATGCTAGTTCACACTTCTGTAAGCCAGATGACGAGTACCCACAATGACGAAAGCCGTTTTACTATTGTTTTGCGTGTTTCTGTCTGATTTGCTGTGACCGCATTCGCGGTCGTCGAATACTTTACGATCCTCGATCCACAATCTGGTCTAGAGCCGTTCGAACCAAGTCACTTTTCTGGCGTACCGATTCCTTTGCGTTGTTACCGCTTACTTTAGCACTTAAATTTTCTTTTATTGTAAAATTTGACATCCGTAAGACCGCGGTGAGGGTCTCTTCCGTAATTCTGTTCCTACTGCCCGCCATTCTTATCAACTGTAATTGGGTGGTCATCGGTATGTTTCGTTAAAATTAGTCTCCCCGCCACAGGGTAGCAGCATTGCTCCAACCAAAATGAACCTCAAACAACGTCCACAGCTCAGAGCTCGGTTAGTTCATACCGTTTCCGTTTCTTTTTAAATGTTAGAGAGTTAGCGTCAAAGGAAGGGATAGTAGTTAGTTCATGCAGCCTCTACTGTTTAGGTTCCTGTTGGATAGTTTGCCGGGGCAGATACGGCTCCTTTCCGTAGTTTGAGTAGGGTTAAGCTTAAGACGTGCCACGTTAGTAGGAGAATGGCCTTTCCAAATGTTCGTTTTCCTGTTATGCTTAGTGTATGTGCGTGCGGCGCACGTAAGTTTGTGCGATGTTCATGTTAATTTATGATACTTTTATACTTTAACTATTACTCATGCGTGCATCAGTTCAGTGTTTGCTTCCCGTCCGTCCACTGCCAACACAGAACAAGCACACCACATTTGAATACCATAAAACTGCGTAAACGATGATGCGCTGTTTTGTAGCAAATTTCGTCGTTGATTCGTTTAATTTTGGTTTCCTGTTTTTTTACTACTTCTATTAATAAAGGGATCCGAGCTACGTTATCATCAAATGATAATGTCCTGAGAGCAAAAAACGACGACGACCATGTGTCCATGATCGCAACACTCAAGATCAGTGTTTGGCAAAACTAGAGGGCCGAATTGACGACGACTAGCATATCGAAAGGAATGGGGATGGTATAAACGAAGGCGCGGGTACGATGTACGGATTTGGCCGCTCTTACGTCTACTTCCAAGGCATGGTTTTCAGGAACGGATTGGAAAATTGTGTGGAAAGCAAACACAACATTCGACTATTAAGGTTTCTCGAATTGCTTTTTTTCTACTGCCAATGTGCGCGAATGAAGCAGTATTTGATTTTCGTTTGTTTTATTCATTCACTTGATTGTGGTCCACCGCCGGGGTCACGCTCGATACAAGGAAAAAGGACTGGGAATCAGCGCAACGTTAACCGTTATTTTTTGTTCAATCAAAAGACTACGAAGGGTTTCAGACTCGTTTAAAATAGACCAAGAAACCGATCGCCCGATCGATGTCCCCGTATTTCAACGAGTTGCAGAGCTGAATTAAAGTAGGACATAGCCTAATATTCGGGTAGGTTTTCAATGCATATCGTCCATACACACGCGGTCGCAGGTTGGCCCTGGTTTTAGTTTTACGTTGTTTTCAAACTTCACAAGCTAATTGAGTTCACCGCTTTGCGTTTTCTTCTATGGTTCGTAGTTTGCATGTTCTGCTAGGCTTCGTGTTTTGCTACAGTACGTTTTTCGTTTCAAGTAATTCCTAGCTTTGTTCTCCCTTTGTCAGATGCACTTTCTCACTCGGTTTGTCGCCGGTTTTCACCCGATTCCTGTTGTTGTTCCGTGACTTTTTATTTGTTTGTCCAACTTTACAACATTGATTGCGATAACACACAGAGAGGATTGTTCGTTTCTTTTTTGGGCATTTTTTTTGTTCTACCTATTGCGTTCGGCCACTTTGGCGTGTACGTGTGTTCGAAAAGCACAACTACTCTCGTCCACTGGAGGGTCGAGATTTTTTGTAAGCACAAGCTGAACACGTTCTTGGTATACACCTTTCCCGGTTTTCTGTTTTGGCCAATGAATGTTCCATTTTATCTAAGCGATACCATCTCGAGTTTGAACGGCAAGACGGTACACACCACCACGCGCAGAATAGAAGAAAGCATTGCCCGATGACAAATGCAGTGATTTAGTGTGTCAAGTGTGGAACGGAGGATGATAACAACTTTTTGATAAGATTGCTAATGCTACTGCAGATGCTCATTTGTGTGTGTGCCTGTGTGAATGTTACGCTATATGTTGGGGCATTCAGTTTGTTTCCTCTCTCAATCTCCCACGGTGCCTTTTAACACATGCAGCCACCTTCCGAGTCCTGCTGATCGCCAGAGTTCGACGGTTGAGTTTGCAGGTCGACAGCTGAAAGAGATGCGGTTAGTGGAGAGTTCCGGTTAAGGAGCATCACTGTTGTGTGTTAGTGTTGTGAAAACTTCTTTCATCAATCTTACGAAGGATTACCGAAGGAACACGGATGGGGATTAAATTAAAAAATAAAAATTGCGAAAACCGTCATTTAAATTAGAACTTAAAGATTTGTATTTATTATTCTTCTAACAACTTATTTTTAAAAAAGTGTTAATAAGTAAGAATAAAGTCATTGGCCCCGGGTAGGGCAAGACCCGGGGAATTTTTCTGTCAGTTCTCGTACACTTTCTTCCGCCTGTCTTGGTCTCCAAAAATTAGTCATTTACTGATCGTATCCAATCAGCTAGTTCTGTCTCGAAAGTACACAATTGTGTTAAATCCCCTCAAGTGGTTACTAATTTAGGATTGACAAAGAAACGCTTGTTTCTATTGCAACCTATTGGACCATAAGTCCTTCACAGGACAATCGCTTAACACAAGATTAACTGAAAAGTACCTGCCGGTTGCAGGGAAAAAATAAATCCATCTGAGCTTGAAAGCGATCGAACAAACGGGAGCATACAGAGATACAAGTCATAAATGGTATAAAAATGAGCTACATTGTTTTATTGAGCACACGCGCAGCCACTACGTAACATTGGCTAACGTCCGCCCGTTCGACACCACAGCACCTTTATCAATTTATCCGTTTACAGTAGCATATGGTCGGTAGTAGGTTCAAACACTTGAATGTCCTGTTGTCTCGGGGTCTTCCGGGGGCTTACAAATAAATATGACGGAAAACGGAGGGGAAAATATTAATATATATACGACATAGAATGCACATCACGTTCGTCTATTGAACAATTGCCGCGCGAGTAGCGTTCCGTTTCTCACTTCTTCCACTACGCCCTTCTCAGCCCGCGCAGGGAAGGGTGCACCAGAAGCTGGATCAGCTGCTGTAGAAGCTCGCGCGAGTCCAACCATCCTAGTACCAGCACTTTGGGCGGTTATTGCAACAACAAAAATAAACAAAATGGAATAAGTCTCTGCAATGTTTTCGCCCAGCCTAAAGACAAATTAAAAGTAGAACTAGTTGCAGTGGTGGTAGTAATTGTTGTAGTAATAGATTAAGCGGTAGCGATCATAGCAAAAATCGGGTGTTATCGTAATTCGTTCCATTGCGCCGCGCTGCGCTGCGACTGCTGACTGTGAGCTGATGGGAAGCAGCAGCCTCAGCATGCACAGCCACCTTCCGGGTCTTTCGTTTCGTTTGGCGAATCTTTCAGCACGACCTCTTGCACTGTGGATGGCGAGTAGGTTAGGGAAGTCGCAAGTTAAGGAAAAAAACAAAAGGAAATAAAATGGGAATAAAATAAAGGTATAAAGAATAAAACTGAATAAAACTTCAGAAAGGAGCATTTGCTTGTGGGTAAAAGAGTGTTTTATGGGCGGATTAAATCAAGCGTAAAACAACCATGACGATTGCCACAGTTTACGAAGTGCCCGAAGAGCAAAGGTGAGCTGAAAAATGGGTATATGTTTGTCACGAAAAGGATACTGTCTTCTGGTGGTTTGTTCTCGGTCGAGTCCATGCCTGGCAGGGCAGCGGCCACCCTTCGGAAAAGCTAAAACGAACCGAAAGTGTAAGACGATCAGTACCGCCGGGAAGGGTCGGTTCGGGAGCGCACACCGTACCTGTTTGACGTTGTAACCGGCTTTCGCGCTAGTTTCGATAAACATCACGTTCAGTTCTTTTGCTTTCCGTTCACCCTCCTCCGTCGACACCTGGCGCTTGTCGGAGAGATCGGTTTTGTTGCCCACCAGCATTATGATTACGTCGCTGCCACGCTCCGTTCGCACATCGTCGATCCATTTGGAGGTTTGGTGAAAGGAATTCGCATCTGCGGAAATGACACGGGCAGGAAGCCATTGAGAAATGTGCAATAAATCCGTCTCATCTATTTATCCTGCTTATGCAATATACGTGGCTCTAAGTTTTATAATATGCCTTTTCGTGGATCAGAGAACAAAAACACAAAAAAGATGCAGGATTCAGAACATCATGCTTGAGTTCTCCATTTTCCGGTGGAGGCGCCCAGTGGTCCCCATCACAGCTTGGAAGATTTCCTTCGATTTCATGCGGTATGCTTCTCCAGAACCGAATCCGATGCAGCACGGGTTCGGGGTCCGTCAAACGTACTCGGCATGAGGATGAACCGAAATCGAAAACCGGCCACTTATTGGCGCGGAAATCGATTGCGATTTCGTCATACGGAAAACCACCGCACTCACCTTTTGTCGATCCGGATCGAATCCGTTACCGCAGACAGCGAAAGCGCGTAACCACCGAATGTTCGTTGCGCATCGGAGAGCTAAGAAATGGATTTTTCGATCCAAAAGTGCATTTCGAAGCTTATGGTATGTCATTTCGCTGCTCCTTTTGTGGTGCATCTTTTGCGCCCCGTTAGTGGCCATAAAAATCGATGTGCGAAAGCGAAAAGCGCTTGGCATTGGCAAAAGAGCGTTGGTTCGGTAACGGACCGATTAAAACTGATGGGTCTGTGGCTTCTAATGCGTGACGGATTGAGTAACGGGCTCGTGGAGTCCGTACACACCGTTATTGATTTTGGCGCGTTTGCGATAACCAGCAACAAGCAGTCGCGAGCCGTAATATGGTCGCCGATGGAAAGACGAAAGGATCCAATTGTGTGGCAGGAAAGATAAGGAATCTCGCAACCGACAATTTCTTGGGCACGACTTCAAAGAACACGGAGTGCGGAAGACCGATCACCAGCTTGAAGTGCCTAACACGCGGCACTTAACTGGCTAATTGCTCGTCGAGTTCCATCGAGTGGCCCCCGTGTCATGTAGGAAAATAACCGACCCGAACATTCTCTTTAACTCCTGTTTCGGTAGATTTTACGGTTTAAGAATACATAATTCAGCGATCTGAAGATGGATGCGAGGTGCCGTTGTTACTTACTTGTAATGTCGTACACAACTACGGCTACGGTTGAATCACGAATGTAGGATGGTATCAGCGAGCGGAACCGCTCCTGGCCGGCAGTGTCCCACAGCTGTAATCTGACTGTCCGATCCTCCAGATACATCGTTTTCGAGAGGAAGTCTATACCGATGGTGGCCTAGGTGGGAACGAAAGAAGACGATAAGTAAGAGGGCGCTGTCTGATTGGCTGCGTGTTTCATCAACATCCATTTCAAAGACGTCGATTCCTCGTTCCACAGAGCACCCCGATAAGCAATTCAATCAACCGGCAACAAATCATGCCAACACTTTCCTATCTGTGTCTCTGGCGTCGAATTGAAGATCTCATTTCCGCTGCAGCAGCCACCACGCCCCAGGACGCGGCGAAGACGATGGGATGCTGCCGCTGCTAGGAAGTGATCCGTAGACCATGTTTACGCAACTACGCAACGCTCACACGCCGTAACATTCTCGATGCACGCGCCTTAACGCTTCCCTTGCGCCCGCTTAGGGACGAACCCTGTGGGAACCATTAAGGATCCATTTTTGGTTTATTTCGTTGGCCGTCTTCGGATAGAAGGTACCGGTCGTAGCGATTATCTTTAATGATGAAATGAGTTCTTTCCTGCTTCGCACGCGTGTTCTACGTAAATTTTGCTCTTTTGGGCCACCGTCTTTGAGGGATAATACTTCCTCATCCCTTGGACGGAAGATGAGGTAAAAGCGCGTGTCTGAGCCTCATAAAAGTATTCATCATCCATTATGGAAGAACGCAGTGTGAACGATCTCACCAGACGCGGAACGAGTGAACCCCGCCGGAGAGCAAACTATTCAAGGTAATTCAAGGAAAATATACGCACTTACTTGGGACGTGCCTGGCATGTCATAAATTGTTCTCGGTACCATCAGTGGCACACGTTGGAGGATTATTATTTGTACTTTATGGGACTGCTCCCGGCACTGATGCTGGGACTGTTTACGAAGTGTGGCAAAACGCGTCATCTCGACTCGACGGACTCGAGCATCAAGGCTAGACGAGCCTTTCAATTTGACATTTCAATCATTATGATTTTACTTTGCACTAAATTATAGCTTTATATTCGTTTTGGCTTTTCCTTCCTTGACTTTCCGCCTCAAACGGACCACTCACAGAGTAGATGCAGTGTTTACGCAACGCGCCTTCACTCAGCTTCCCCGGAGGCTTGTTACAGGTTGACGACATAATTTTGCTCTTCGTTTTGGGCCGTTGTATTTCTTTCCACTTTGCAGCCATTCGAGAGCCGGGAGTTGTGTTTTATCTTCCACGTACTTGGCCGCCGGGCGGCGGAAAAACATAAATTATTGCGCGGCGGCCGTAGTGTTTCCGTGGCTCGCTGTAAAAGCGTTCAAATAGTGTGCCTCTGGGCGACCATTGCACCAACGCTGAGCACTGGTGACGCCGGGCGGCCTCGAGTTACAGCACCCCCGGCGGACACCGGGAACGTGTTCCCTGTGCGGTAACACAAGCCACAAGCCCCGGGCGCACCCGCGCAGAACTTAAGCGATGATAAATTTGAACTTTAACAGCGTAACCCGCCGGATTGGAACAGCCCACTTGGCTTCCGGTGGCCGCCACTTGAGAACCGTCAGGGCCCCCGGGGCAGCAGATCGTGACTCAACTCGCAAGCCCCACTCGTCGAACTCGACAAAGTCCAGCATCCATGACGGGCGGCCGGTGGTGGCAAAGCACATAAAACGGATGCACTCTGGACGTGCATCTCGTGCGGATGATGGCCTCGCCGGGCGGATACCAAACAGTTTCAAACTGAATAAATAAAACGATAACACTTTAACTATCTCACGCGATGCCAGACCAGACTAGGAACGTCTGTTTTTCGCTCTCAGCCATAACCTCATTTCGCGGAGTTCGTGATGATCCGGAGGTCCGGGGGTTGGAGTTTAAACCGGCCACTGCTACCGTTTGGCCGTTGAGAGTCACGGAAGACTTTGGCGGTGGACAAGTTGAAGAATAAATTATTCAACACTCCCGGGGAATTCGCCCGGCCAACAGTAACAACAGTCCGACAGGCATTCGGATGACAATCTCGTCGTCTGCCGGAACAGGGACACTATACGTCCGTTTTCGCCTCTAATATGTCCCCCCGTCTGATGATGAGCTTTACCCTTCTGGGTTATTGTGTTGCGGTTGATTTATTGCACCGAAAGCATCGACGACCGTTCCGGGTTCTTCTGAAGGCTCGCTGGAAACATTCATCATCTAACGCTCCGGTGGAATGGCAAATTTGCAAACATGATTCGATGTCATGATTCTGGGCCACCGAGCGCGTCTTAAGAATGATTATTCAATGGCTTTCACCTCTGAACCAGAAGCTGGCGGGAGCAGACTAATGTTTGGCCGATGGTGCCTTACACTCTAGAGGGTAGTTCGTAGTTCCCATTTCGCTCCGTTGCTGAAGTCAACAATTGGACATAATTTTACATAAAACAGAGAATAAAACACATTATGTCGTCTGTGTCTCGCCAGTGTCTAGAGCATGCAACTCGGGCAAGTATGCTTTCGTTTCGGTCCGATTCCGTTACACTTCGACGATCAATCATCTGCTTCGATGGCCAATTGCCGATAGGAAACCCGAAGAAACACTGCGCTCACGTATTTGTCATCGATTGTTGCCGACGGACGGTCGGTCCTTAAGGCCGCACCGAGTCCGAGAACCGTTGTGTAGAAGGTCCTTTTCATCGGATCATTTACTGCCAACGCCGTTGTCGTCGTCAGGCCAGGCGTCGTTCCAGCATCTTTTGTTTGAGCCTAAGTGCCTTGCAAACATACAGAGTATGTGTCACGCCTCGGTGAGCAAACTGAGTTCTCGTGCCACCGGAAAAGGAAAAAAGGAGTTTAAAGCAAAACATATAACGCGATAACATGACCTTTCACGCACACGTGCAGCATGAAACATATTGTCTTACGCAGGCCCAGGGCCACGCGAAAGGTCATGTTTGGATACGGAGAACATACATCATGGTGGGCTTATCGTTGACCAAAAAAGGAAGTGAAAGTTTTAAGGAGCGGACGAATTCAATTTATTGCGTTTATGACCCGCTTTAAGAAATTATGAAAACATCATTTGAAGGAGCAGAAATTCTATGCCAAAAGGAGGTCCCAGAATGTTCCGGGGTGGTTCCGGTACATGAGTGGGTTATGTGCCTCACACGACAACCCCCGAGTGGAAATGAGTGTAGCCAGACTGTCGCGGTCACGGGCCAGATTGATTCTGGCTAGCCCGCCCTTCAATGGGCCCCCGGCGTTTACGGGTTCCTCACCTCGGATTGTGGGTTGCCGTGTGGAATCAAGTTCCGCTGCCGACGGCCAGTGCTATGCGACAACCAATCAGCCAAGCTGACGCTGATGACGCTGACGTCGACGGCCCACGGCCCATCGATACGCCGCCCGCGGTCGGCGTGCGGTTTGCACTTTGCGTGGGGCGACACCATGTCTCCGCATACATTTTAATGATCTAATTTCACATGGAGCTCCCGTCGGCCACCGGTTACTGCTGAGTCGCTCGTGTGATGGATAACCCGAAGGACGCCAGGCTTCGATCGAATCGTGAGTCATGTCGCCGCCCTGCCGTGCCGAACTCAGCTTCAAGAACATCCCGCAGGACGTAGGTTAAATTTTAAAATTACCCTAATAAGGGCGTCTGAAGGACATTCGCCATCCGGATGAATGCGAATCGCCCGACCCGAAAGTTCCTTTGCTACGCGCCCCGGGAAGGGGCACAACACGACGCGAAAAAACAAACAGGAAGCCAGCGCAACTTGCTGAAGGACCCTCGAGAAACAAACAGCACCTAAATCCGAGACCCGTGGTGCCAGTGGTGGTTCTGGCTATTTAACGTAATGGGCTTCAAACGGACCGCCTGCTGCCGTGCGGAGAGACTTTGAGAGGGATTCATTTGGAATTCTGTTCTCTCGCCCTCTCTCTCTCTCTCTCTGCTCTGCTTCCGGTTCCGGTGGGCAGATGAAAAATGGTGAAGCTAATGCTGTGGTGGCGAAGGGCACGAAAACAAGACCTTTACCCGAACCTTTTCTCAGCGTTAGAAGCAACCGAGGGGGCGGTGCCGTGGAGGAGCACTTGTCGCAGGATGTTGTACGCGCGCAGGTACCACACCGACCACCGACCGGGATTTATGTATTTGTCGGTCGGTCGGGTGTTGGCCGGATTTTGCGGTGCTGTTGCTGATGGCTGCTGCCGTGGCGTGCAAAAAGATAAAAATTTAATAGAAATAAGCGTAAGCCCACAACTCGCTCGCGGATCAACGGACGATGGCAGGCGCGATGATAAGGTGGTTGTTGTGGTAAGAAAATTGGTAGAATTTCCCACGGAAAGTAAACAAACAAGAAAGAAACTTTCCACCGAGCGCCAGCCGAAACGGTGGCCGAAAAGATCAAAACCAGACTTTGAGACGGGAAAAAGGAAAACCGGTGTCCGTAAAACTCCAACCATGCCAAGGTACGCGCCGGGCATCGCAGACATTTCGCGAAAGGAGAAGGAAACCACCATCAGGCCAGGGCAGGGCAGGTCGGGGGTCTGCGTGGGGAGCAATGTAGTGAAAATTGTTTGCCAATAAACCGAAGCCCGGGAGAACGGCGTCCCGTAGCGAGACGAGACTCTTTGGCAAAGGTTCGCCAAAGGTTTCCGGACGTGGCGTGGCCATAAACATCGTGGGGACTGGTGCCCACAGGCACAGACAGCCCTAAAATGGGCGGCAGGAAAATTTGTTTCCCTCAGTCCCTGCGGGAAAACGCCCGCCGTTTGAAGCAAATATATCGGTTCCGATGGCCAGGCGTGCGTCTGGCAACCCCGTGTGGCACTTTTGGGTTTGCCAAGGCGCGTTCCATAAAAAAAAATCGACCCCGAGTAACGCTGCGGCAGTGGAAATTTTCACCTTGTAAGTGATAAATTTGTTTATTGTCGTTAAAATTTCCCAACCCAGCGCCATCATGGGGCGGACAAACAAACACCGTCCTTTTGCTCGTCCCAGCTCGTCGGAAGGGTGGCCAAATAGCGTTTTCATTTCAATATCACGTTACACGAGGTGTGGTGCGTGATAAATTTCCTTCATGGCCTCACCAACCAGAAGGAGTCCTTGGTCTTCGGGCAAGAAGCCGCCGGAGAAACACCAGCGAGGCAAGCAATCACATCATTCATTAATTGCTTCAATCCGTGTGGTGCCATAAAAAATTAATTTGGAATGCAAAGCCCAGGCACACGCCAGGCACCGAAAGGCTGGGCCAACTTTTACTGTATGATCATCGGAACCGGGATGAAGGTTTTATTACACTCCCAGACCGGCCCCGAGAAGAGGTCGCTCGGTGGGGTACGTCGTTTTGAATAATTCAAAGTTCAATTTCTTGCGAACGGGCCAAAGTTACTTTGGGGCTCATCCGAAATGCGACGACGAAAGCCCGGTCGGAGCGCGGTATGTTAGCGGCACATGTTGATGAGCTGGAGAGGGTTATGTTAATTGCAATCGACAATAGGACCACCGCCTTCCGGGACGGAAAGTTGACGGTAATGAATTACAAATGTGCGGCTGCAGCCATGTGGGGGACACTCCTCGTATTGGGTTGGCTAAGTAAATGGACATCAAACGAACCAGCAAAACCCCTTCAATAGGTGCCATTCAGTGTGCAGAGAACCTTGAAAACACACCTGCCACAGTAATAGGGAACTTTTATGGCATTGCAAAATTGAACAAATATTCTTGAGCACTTTGGCCCGTGAGTCAGAGAGGGCGACACGACCACGTATGGTGCCACGGCGTACCCTTATCAAGTGGCACCATTTCGAGTGACGTGTCGTAAGTTAGCCGTTCAATTTCTTATCGCTACAAAACAATAAATAGGACAAGCGCGAGGCACACAGCGAATGCCGACAGGTGTCAACAGCCATTCCCCGCCCTGCGGTTGTAAGAACCTAAAAATGAATCTTTCGCCCCGATGAATTCACAGGACCAGGACCGGGATCCCTTAGCGCGACTACACGACGGTCATTTGCCGCATGAACGAATCGTTTAATTTACACTAATCGACCGGCTGGTGATCTGCAGCGGCACTGCACTGGTGCCACAGCTTCCGGGGAGCGGTGCAACGGCCGGGCGAACGCGCAGGACGTATAATTAGGTTGGGGCATAATTAATTGCTCGTCTAATTTGCGCCGACATCGCGGTGATGTGTTTATTCTTCCATCCGCCTGAAACTAAACGAGCTAAGGTTTGCCTGGAGTGGTCCGGTTTTGTGTCTTCTCGCACCGTAGACTCCAAGAATGTTTACCACCAGACGGGCAGACCAAGACATTGGGGTTTATTGGGGAAGTTATATGATCTTCACGTTTAAGATCATTTACAGTGAACTTGTTTCTTTATTAAACTTTTGTAATGAGAGACTATTTTCTGTTGTGCAGTTTCGAGCACTATCGAGAGCTCCCTTTAGATCGCTCCTTCAAACTTCTGATTGGCCCTAATTACGCGCCTGTCTGCTGCAAGCAGACCGTCAAGAGCGCGCCCTGCTAAGGTTGCACACAAATTGACAAAAGTTATTCCACTGAGGCCACTACCGCCGATGCAACAATGTCCCTGTGCAGACGCTACCTCGCTGCGCTGCACGGAGAGGAGAACTGAAATTGAATTTCTTGGTTGCAGTAAAAAAAATTACTCGTTCCTCGACGCGGCCCGAAATAGGTCAGCGGTTTGACGGTGGCCATAAAACTTTTCCTTTTTCCCTTGGCTCCCTGCAGCAGATTGTTCCAGAACGGGAAGGAAAGATGTTTCTTGTTTTCGGCCACCCATTCTATCGACGCCCCAGCGCATATGGCATCGTCTTCTCCGGAACGGTGTAACGAGATGGCTTTTATTTGCCCTACCCGTGACACGGGATCCCCTAGTGCTCGCCACGAACTATTGCGAATGCCATATAAAACTATTAGTTTACTGTCTTCCCGAGGGTTACACGGGAATGTATCGGTACAACATTTGTGTGCCATACATCGATCGATTCTGGCGCTCCGAACTCCCTCATCATCAAGAACCTCTCATAAGCGGTTATGACATGATCCGAGTAATGACTACTCGCCGTGCAACGGTAAGTGATGAATGTACCGATTTTACGACGCAATCCTGTTATTGATGAACAGACGCCGACGACAGGAACGGAGACGAAGATCAAGACCCAAGGGGACACTCACTCTCGCTTCCAAGTGGATGGATATCCTATTACGAATGGACGGGACCTTGGGATGGATCTTGGCTTCCATTCCACAGCTGTGCGCTCCGGTGAAGAAATCAATTTGTCCGTCTCACCCGTCAACACAATTGCGTATTACACGCGTCCTTGCATATCTCCAGTTTCGGTGTATCACTCGTTGCCCGTGAAGATAAGGCTCGAAGAAAAATGAAGAACAAATCATTTGACAACGAATAGTAATCCCACGCGCATTGCCAGCTAGGCATCGAATGAGGTCACGAGCACTGAGTCATCACCTCGGGCTGGAGCCAGGTTTTACGGAGTGAATTTACGTCACCCACCACGAAAGGTAAGAAGCGATCAGTAAACGAATCATTCTAATGATTAAACGGTGCAAAAGAAGGGATTTTGTATTTTTTATAAACAAAACGAAGAACATTTAAAATCCACATGATGGAACAACCTTTAACATTGCGGACCATGTAACACTCCGTGTTACACTCTGTGATCTGCCCCCGACGGCCGTAATTGATTGGTGACAAAATTCGACCCAAAAATTGTGGAAACAAGCGCGACGAAAAAAAGGCTTGGGCCGACAGTCTAAACGAAACATGACAGTCGACGATTGGCCGGCTCGTGACGAAGGAAGGAACAAATCCGTGAAGGCCCATAGCGTAACCAAACCCCTCTTCAATCAAAATGCTGATCCGAAAAAATTGTAATTCTTTTATCCCGCACTTTCGCCCTCGACGCGCCCCCACTTACCTGGTATGTGTTGTCGAAGCTGTCGTACATAAACCTGGTGATTAGCGATGTTTTGCCTACTGTGGGTGTCGTGCGTCCGTTGGCCGAGGCATGGCGGGCACAGCCAGCCGACCGTGAATGGCATCAGCATCACGATCATTGTTGGGGTCGAAGAGGGGACCATGAAAAGAGAGAGAGAGAGAGAGCGAGTGGACGGAAAATGTTAAACAACATACAACGGAGGGAGAAAACATAATTCTTTCGCTCGTTTCTGTAACGGAGTTCCGCGGGGCACTCGGCGGAGAAGTGGGAATGATGTATCACATAATTTGATTATGCACACGGGCGGATGAAGGTGGAAAGGACGCTTGTGGTTGGCAGGTAGTCCGACTTTTGCTTCCCGAGGAACTGTCCCATGTGCCAATTTTTTTGTAGGCCCGGTTTTGATTCCGTTCCACGCCAACATGCCGTCATGCCGCCGTGAGCGATTCGTCTTCTTTTGCGGACCGCGTCACGTCGTTGGCGTCGGTCGATGGGGTTCGAAAGAAGAAAAAAAAAACGGTTCCATCGACAGATATGGCAATCAAAACGGAACCGAGCGGCGAGAGCGAGAGAGAGAGAGAAAGCATAAGAAAAACGGTACATTATTCGAGAGTTATGTTGCGCGAGGTGCGAAAAAGAGCTAACGAAGAAAGCAAAGGAAGAAGTGTACAGTCCGTGAGATGTCTGGCCGCACATGGGAGACCGCGGCGGGTTGGCGTTGGCTGCTGCCGCCGCCCCGGGGGGAAAGCTCCCTTCCAAGGGGATGAGCATTTTCGTGAACTCATCTTCGGCGGAACCGGAACAGTATGGGGCCAGGTGCTGATTCTTTCTTCTCGGTGGAGGGCGCTGCCCTGCCGTGCCGTGGTTAAGTGAATTAGGTTTCGTGGAAACTTTCGTACAGAATGAGCAAAAAGTCACTTTCCAACAGGCCCAAGAGGTGACACGGGGGGCCAGACGCTTTCCCGTGCGCTTTCAATGTTGCGGGGTCACCAAAAGCCATGGGCCCGCGGTGGGAGCGACTGGGCGTCCCGGTGGACGGGACAATGGTATTCTGTGCGTGAGAATGGACACAGTGATGAATAATAAATCTAATTTCCACGAAGGATTTTCCGACGCGTGAACGTGACCTCCACGCTGGGGGTGCATCGATTTTCTTTTGTTTTCCCAAACCGGGGCCCTCCTTCTGGATCTTCTCGGGGGCAGATTCCACTGGTCGCGCTAGAAGAGGGGGCGATGCAGGGAAATCGCGTGTGGGCTCAAACTGTATCTAATCGGGTGGTGAGTTTGCGAAATGGGCCTCGTTAGGTGCGTTTTCCACCCTCATCCGTTTCAAGAGGAGCTTTCCGTCGCCTGGTGGGTGTTTGTTTTTTTTTTTGATCACTTGTTCGTGGCCAGAATTAAACTTTTGCCGGGTGGCATGAGCAAACTTCGTTCTCGGAACGGACGACAGACCATTTTCTGGGGACCGATACGAGGTGGCCACTGGAATGTATCGCGAGGTGAAATATGAATGTGATGATTGGGGCGGGATATTTACCACTCTGTTCGCCGAGGAAAACGAGCTTAAACTTCCGAAGAGGATTTCCAAAATCACCGGATGACGACATCGTGTGACGGGCGCGCTTTCGGTCTCACTCTGCACTGCTTCCCTCTCTGTTTAGCACACAAATACACGCACGGGGACGCACACTACGGGTTGGACAGCTCACAACACAAGACGCGTCGTGACGGAAGTTGGCGTGGCCGCACGGACCGATTTTCTCCGGGTTGACGATCTTCACCCACCAAAGACACTGCTCGGCGCCGCTCGGAGCGGGACAATCCGGACGATCGATTTGGATCGTTGTGCACCGACAACCGCGACCCTCCTTTCACCCGAGCGTCGGTACACGAAACTGGAACACGAATCCGTTCCACGCGCTAGAGCGAGAGAGCTGGCGTGTGGAGCGCGACTGGGACGGCAAGCACAAACGAACTGCACACCGTGGCACTATTGGGGGCCACCGTAGACCAGCTGAGCCCGTTCCCGTGAACCGGATGTGCACGCAGAAACGGACTGCGGATCGACTCCTGTGCACTTTGCACCGTTCGTCGCTGAAGGAGCAGATGAGTGCCGCCGGACACCGCCCGTCTGCGGATGCCTGAGCCGGGAAACGGATCGGTGAAAGAAATGGGAATGTTTTACCGTTTTGCGGCCACGCATACGCACGTACACCAGCGCACGGAAAGGCACACACGCGCGAACGCAGCACTAGACGGCCAACACGAGCGCTCTCGTGGCCGATGGACAACGGCACTCGGAAGCTGGAGGACGACGAATTTCCACGGCAGTCCGTTCCCGGATCAATAAAATCTCTTTCTGGTGCTGCTTCAACAGCGAATCTAGAAAATCTTCCTTCCTCCGTGCAAAAGCTAGTGACATTACACTTTTTTTGACAGCTCCAGCCAATGTCGACCGTCAATGTCGACTGTGCTTTGTTGGCGAAAGATGGCGAATTTTCGTCCGCGCTGGAAATAACTCAATTGCTAATAACTCAATTCGAGGTCAATGAGATGAACGTTGTCCTTTGCGCAATAAAGTTGGAGGAGATTTTATGCGTTTCTGAATGAACGATTCGATATGATTTACGCTTCTCGCAATATTTTATGTCGGCTTTGGGCTCTACCGCGTTGTTGTGCAATGGTTTGTCAAAAGTGACGTTTCGCTCTGAGTCAGAGGTTTGTTTTGGTTTGTCCACGGCGAAAAGAAGATTGAAAACAAAATCTCAGTTTTTCTCAGCGTTACGGCCAAGATTCGCAAACAAGATGGAGAGCAACGAGGAACGGAAACCCGAGAAACAACACATTGCCGATGGAGTTCCGCAGCTGGATCTTAGCAAATCGCCCAAAGAAATTTACTTCGAGTTGCTGCGAACATGGGTCTACCATGCCGAAATGCAGAATCATATGCAGGCGCACTTCCCGTACTACCTGATGAGCAACTATCCGCAGCTATTTCAGCTCACGGCCGGCACGGGAGCAGCGATGCCGTCCACGATCCCTGGCTGGAACGGTCTAGTGGCGGGGTCTGCCGCTGTGGCAGCAGCCGCTGGTGTGTCCTCAAACTCGTCCACCACACCAGCAGGACAGTCGATGGGCCAAGGACAAGTGGCCGGTCAGAATCGTGCCGGACGGACAGATTTGCTCGATCCTACGCGCCCAGATGCAGGTAGATTTGCCCGCGAGATTGAGTTTAAATTTCGCAAGCTTATCGCCATCGCCTTTCCTTGCAGCCATCAACCGTCACGGTGGATACGAGTACGTAGTGGCCCCACTGTGGAAGCGATTCGCAGCGGAAGCCATCGACATTGCGATCATATTTTTGCTGAAGATTATGATCACGCTTGCGTTCATCGACGCGCTACAAATCGACCTGTAAGCATGCGTCTTCTTAATTCGGTTTTTCGTACCACATCGGCTCATTGTTCTCGTCCCCAACAGCTTCTACATGGACCTCGATGCCATCCGTAGTTCCTTCGAAGAAGACTATACAGAGCTGCTATCGTTTACCTCCGAGCTGATCTTCCTGGAGATTGTGATCAAAATTGCAGTTTGTATCTACGAAGCGGTGTGGACGTCGCACGTCCAGGTTCTACCGGGCAGTGCTACGCCGGGAAAGATGCTGATGGGACTGCGGATCGTGCACGCCGAATCGGTGCTTGTTCTCGAGCCGCAGCCGCATCCCGCAATACTGGCCAACCAGACGCCAATGCGGGCGCTACTCTACCCGGCTACGCCGCCCAGTCTCGGGCGTGCTTTTGGTCGGGCCGTGGTAAAAAATGTGGTGATTACGTTCTTCTTTCCGCTGTGTCTGTTGTGCTTCCGGCATAATCGTTCCCTGTACGACGTTATGGCGAAGACGGTGGTGGTTGAAGATAATCCTAATCCAATGCTGCGGAGGCGCTAAGCCGCGCTAAGCAAGGCACCGCTTACCGGCAAGGCTGTGTAACAGTATGGGGCTCCCAGTGTCAGTACCAAATCGAGGGACGTGGGAATTGAGAGCGGTAAGTAGGAGAGCGGTAGGCAGATTATTTCCTGCAAAAGCATCTTATAGTTGAGGAAGGTTTTACAATCACAAAAGGGCCAATTCTCAGTTTACCAAATACATGGATAACGATTATTCATAGCTGAGGCAGCATTATATCGTAATAAATCTAGACATTCGATCCTCGTAGACGGAGGAACGTTGTCAAAATAATTAACCTCTACGGGTTCACGGTTCAGAATGATTCACGTGCTGACCTCGTGAACATGTTGCTGATAACAGAAAATGGGACGCGCAAGGATAGCCGGTTGGATACTAGTTTGGATGGACTCCAATCGGATAAAGCCTCTCGCATTCGTGTACGACTCCGTAGGACCAAAGTGCGTATCACACAAATACCTGAACCGTGGAACATCTTCAATTATCTTTATTATGTTCGATACATTACGTCTGCGTTTATCGCAAATCCGATAGCCTATGGGGGCCGAGATACGCCCGAGGTCAATTGTCTGTGCGGTGTGGCTGACGCGTGTTACTCATTTTATCGTGCCGCTGATTTCGGCCTTTTCGGTGGGTTTTGAACGTTCCTCTTTGTGGTGCTCGAACAGTATCTAAAAGGTATCGCGAATGCGGATTATAAACCGCCTAGCCGCCGGCTGCACCTACTGGGAGGGAAGATTCTGTTGGATTACGGCCGGCCGCCGATGTTGGTCAGACGTCAGTATCTTTGTCCGACGGCGGCGGTGGTGCCTGGTGACGAGCCGCGTCGGCGTTGACCGTGAGCTCGTCTAGGAAGTTGCTGCCCTCCGTGATCCGTTCGTTCAGGTGCAAGTATGGACCGAAAATTTCTGGAAAGAACCACCGAACGTTGGGCGGTTATTAATCGGAACTCTTTCTGGACGAATCATTCGATGGCTTACTGTTGAACGGTGGCCAGTGAGGAACGTCCGGTGACGACGGAATGCCATCGATAATGAACGACGTCCAGAGGTCGACCATACTTTTCGCCATGCTCGTGTCGCGTTCGTTCAGTTCGGCCGCACTGGGAGGATACGGGAACAGATACAGCAGATCGTTGCTGTGATGGACTCCACCGTCGAACGGAACGCGGCTAATGTCTTGATCGTATCCGAAACGGGTGTGTTGCCCTTCGTAATCGAACGTGTAGACGAAGGTACGATCGGGCGTGTGTCTACTATTGTACTGCGCCGTACGCAGCACGCCGGACTTGATCAAGCTCATTCCGCAAAGCTGTAAAATGAAGCACATAAATTAAATGCCCACCTGCCGAAACCGACAGATACACGTACATCAATCAATCCCGGGATCATTTTCATGGTGTCTCCATTTGCGGCTGCCTCTACATCGAACAAGCTTCTAATGGCCAACGGCGTCAGGGAACAGGTTGGTTCAACCGTTCCAAAAATCCGTTGTATTTCCTCCGTTAGATCGAAGCGCAGAAACTCCTTCTTGTCCAGTACATTGAGTACCGTGAGGACCGTGAACATATCGACCAGTGCGAACGTTCCCTCATCTTTAACTACCCCGATCAGCATCGGGATATTTTGCCTTCCGCCACCGGTCTTCATCACCTGGTACGGGTTGACGGGAAAGATTTGCGACGGGCCACCGATCACCAGACGGCCTCCGATTTGGTCGACACCTCTGGTCAGTCCCTGCCACTGAGGGGGAAAAATATATTACCGACTACCCAAAGACACCTTTTTCGGGGATGCTTGGCTTACAAAGTGCTGCATGTAGGCTTTCAGCAACGTGTTGGTGTCCTGCTCGAGTAGAAACTGGTCCAGCTGCTCGAGCGGTACCTTTGGGTCGCATCCGGCCCGACGTGCGATGTCCCGGGTGTTGCGATCAGAATGATGATCGAACTGCCAGGTTCCGAAGGAGGTGCTCGACTGTAGGATCACTTGCTGGAAGTGAGACTCCTTGAGGGCCGGGCTGAACATTAGTGCCGATAAAAGTCCAGCACCTGCCGACTGTCCAACGGCCGTCACTTGCATCGGATCACCACCGAAATGTGAGATGTACTTCTGGACCCACTCGAACGCCAACAGTACATCGGCGACGCCCGCGTTTCCCGGGATATTTTCGGTCTTTGTGCACAGGAAACCGAGCGGCCCTAGCCGATATTGGGGAACTACGAGGACGATGTCCTTCTCGAGCAGATACTCGGGTGGGTGTTGAGCGGCCCCACCACAGTAAAACCCACCGCCATGGATGTAGATTGCGACCGGCCGCCTGGCGCTGGTGTCCTTCGTATAGACGCACAAACTAATGCAATCCTCCAGCTCCGCGATGCTCCGTTGGTCTTCGGGAATTTTCTTAATGTCGTTGTAATTTGGAGCCGCCCGGCCACGTACCGATACATCCTGAATGCCGTCCCACGGTTTAGCGGGAACCGGTGCCTTGAAACGATTCTGACCGACGGGAGGCTCAGCGTAGCGAACGTTCAAGTACTGCTGAATCGGAACACCGGTCCAGGCGCCTTTAGTGTATGAACCCTTCAGTTTTCCCAAACCCGGCAGGTCGACGATCGGATGGGGAGTGTCGGTGGAGTAGCAGCTCCAGGCTAGCCTAGCGACGATCGCACCGGCTGGTGTCTGCCGGATTGGGAGTAATCGCAAAAGTGGCCACATTTTGCAAGGCTCACTTGGTTTTTGAAACTCACTTCAACACTACACCACACTCCGAAAGCACTCCACAGCGGTCGATTCTTCTTCACCTGTGCCCTTCGCGGACGGCTCGATCAAGCCTTGGTACCACAGGACTCGTCAGGTAGTAGTTCACGACTAAGACAGCGCGGGCCAGACATGATATTTTTAAACAAACCTAGGCCCTGTTATCTAGGAAAAGGCTGCCTTTATCATCCGAAGAAGAAAACGCTGGCCGGTAGCAGTGCTTTTGAAAGTGACGCTATTCGCCGAAGCCTTGATACGAACGAAGGTTGGTGTGGAGAATCGGCAGGTTCTTCATTGAAGCGTTGCCACCAGAGCACTGTCCGCAATTCTGTTCTGGCGCAAACGGAGTGCGTTCGCGATCATAGCGGTGCGTGAGGTCGTTAGTTACAGTCGAATTGCACCGTCTGCAGTTTGGTGTCACGAGGGTATTAACGGTCACGTGCGTTCCTTATGACTGTAAATCAATCCGGAATCGTATCCGGAACCCATTGCATAATGCAGCCGGGTACCCTGACATTGGCGGTCGCTGTCTTCGACGGATTATTGCACACCCACCTAAGGTCATCCGAATCGGAGCCGCTCGATGGGCACACCTTTATCGGGGCTGCTAGCAGCGATTTGCAATTGTGATCTTAAAGGGGATTTATCGTTCGATAATTTCACGAAAACAACTGAATGTATGATAAGACGTTGTTTATCTGAGAAGCATTTGTAGTGTATGGAGGCTTAAGGGTCAGCTGTTAAGCAGTGCGTCATCGTATTAGAATCAGTTTATTGAAATTGGTTCCTTGCGTCCGAACATCGTTTACGATCTTACACGGTTCGTCTACACATCTTCAACCGCTTCGACCGCCTGAAGGTAGTGCAGCGACTCCTTGTTGGCCAACTTCTCGCGGATACGATCGCACCGGCGGCTTACGATTTGCTTCTCCTTCGGACACGCCGTCGATATCTGGCGCCACATGCAGTAGCCGAACGCGGACGCTTCCGGATTGCACTGGCCGGATTCCCGCGGGCTTTTGACGCTCTTCTCCTTGACCTCCTTGATGCACGTGTCAACAAAACCGGCCACCAAGGGAGCCAGCCACTCTTCGGGTGCGATCTCGGTTTTGGCAAACTCGAGCACCTTGTCCTCCAGCAGCGATCCATCGTCGGCCACGATGTTCTTCTTGCGACCGACGCACTCCATGGCACAGTTTACGTCCTTCCGGGTCTTGTTGACCCGCTCGCAGGAGAACATATCGACCGCTTCGTCAACCTGTGCCTGTTTCGCTGTAAAGATATCGACGGTTACCGCCGATCTCCCGGTTTGAGCCACTTCGCTTTCTTACCCTTTTCACGTTCCTCTTTCCTCTTCAGGCGTTGCTCGGCGAAGCACTGTCGCTTCAGTTCCTTGATCTTGTCCACATTTTCCACGTTGTCGTCGTTGCAGCACTTGTGGCTGCGCCGCGAGCACTTTTCATCCAGCGAGTCCCCGGCGGATCGACGGAACCGTCCCAACAAGACGCTGTCCTCGGACGCTTCCAGCATGTCTTCCAGAAGTATCTGATCTACAGGAAGGGAGGATAGATTTTTCAGTATGCAGATCACTTTCTCCAACTCGGCCACACTTACTGTAGTACGGGTCCTGGAAGTCGTAAGCCACTGCGAGGCCAACGAGACCGACGAACAACACCAACTTCAGCATCGTGCCCTTATTCCGTTGCGCGTATTACAAGACGATCCGTTCCGCGAAAGAACTAACTAGGATTTGAATCTTGAGATGATCCCGTGGCGGTATTTATATGATTCCGCTGGCCCGTATCGACGAATGGGAAGACAGAAGACAAACCCAAAATCCACATCCAAAATACGCCATGTGTAACGATATGTGCTAAACATCGCGTCTCTTCGTTCGTTTTGGCCTTTACCCGGTGTCAATGGAAAATTTTAGGGGAACCACCTTTTGAACTTATTATTGGCCGACAGATCGGGAGGCTTGTTTGGCATTTCGTGTGGTCTCCTTTTGCGGAAGCTTCGTAAGCTGGCGAGATTATAAATTACTTTTGTAGACGGTGGCCGGACTGGAATATTCCATCAATGGTGGACTTGGAAAGCCCATAAATTACTTACAATAGAAAAGAATATTCAATTATTTTATTGAATTATTATTATTATATGAAGCAAAATATTGTTTAACTAAACAGAACTGACTGAAGCACTCTTTTGGCTTGCATCAAATGTCTGCCAAATTTGAATCGGGCTTGGGAACCGTAACTTGTTTTTGCAAATTGGCAAATTGTTGTTGAACCAACGTCCCAACTAGCTCCTACTGGCCGAACTAGAACATGCTGAGAGGAACCAGTCGTTCTAATTCGTTCAATTCGTCAAAAAGGATGGCCATCGAGAGGATGATTGATGTGCTTCAGATCAGTGGTTCGGATTAGGCTTCACCATTTACCCGCTAGGCTCCGTCCGGGTGATCTGCTCCGGGTCGTTGTTATCATACGAACTGTCCGTAACATGAGACCGGTAAAAAAGTATTTACCTCGCCTGCGAAACTGGCCCATCCAGTTTGTCTGGTTTAGACATGATTTGTGTCTGCAGCGCCCCTTATGCATTGCTTTGCTTCTTACGCCTCAGGTCAACGATCCTCAAAAGCCGCAAATTAGCCGAACCCTTGCTCTACGTATTGATGTTTGTTACACGATGCCCAAATGTGCCCAAAGTAGCTTATTTGCTTTCTACGAATCTGCCGATGTCTCCGACAACACCACCATCTTCACGTTTGCCCGAAACAACGGTTTATTTGCAAGCTACTAACAGATTATGTCAACGTGATTCACCATCGTGAATACCGCACGTGGGGACGGAGTGGGGCCACGGAGGGATGGAGAAGTGTCACCCCGTGAACCACCCGGACCGGAGCCCAGACTGATTGTGTCGGAAGTCAACCGACGCGCCCGGTTCCGGTTGTTGGAAGATAGCACACTCAAGATGATCACAGCCACCGTGAGAAAACCCGAGCCGATGGCCGGTTCCTGCAACCAATTACTCGTCCGCTTGAGTTGACAATTAAGTCACAATCGGTGCGATCACTGATGATGAGCTTCTCGGTTGACAATTACAAGCTCCCTCGCGGGGGAACTATAAATGCATCGGCCGGAGTCGGGATTGGTCACAAATCGGTCCGAAAGGTGGTGCATCGTGTTCAGGATGGGAAAAGTTCTGATTTTGGTCACCTTAATGGTGGTAGCAGCCGTCAGTGCCCGATTCGATCGTGCCGCGATCGGTGCTCGTCTGCGTCGTGGAGCTTCCATGCGCTGTTGCAACGATGGGTTCGACACGTCCGAAGTCCACGCCAAGTTCGAGGAGATCCGCGATGAATGCATGAAGGATTTAGGCCTGGACGGAGTGCCCCGTGAGTAGAATCTTGGTTACTGTGCCCGGTCCACGGAGCTAACCGGAGTGCTATTTCAGACGAGGAGGTCGTCAAGAGCCGTGAAAATCTAAACTGCATCACCGAGTGCATCGCGAAGAAGGAGGGCATTGCCGACGAAAACGGGGCGCTGGTACACACCGATCTGGCCGAGGCGGTGCGGGAGCACATGAGCTCGATCGAGTGGAAGGTGCCGCTGCTGGACGGGTTCGTCAAACAGTGTTTCGATACGGTCGACGTAGCTCACGCCGATTTCCAGCCCAGCGACGAGGCCAAGTGCAATCCGGAGGGTTTCGAGTTTGTGTTTTGTCTGTGGCGCCAGTTTGCCCTGACCTGCCCGGAGGAGCTCCGCGATGGGTCGGAAAAGTGCGTCGAGTTGCGCGAAAAGCTCACGAACGATGAAACGGTCGACGCGTTTCACAACGACGTCCACGAAGCGGAATAGATCCGCGATCGCCGATCGCCGGTGCGCCTAGAAGCCGGCAACCGCGAAGCATACCCGAAACCCAAACCAAATGTTACGCACATATAAACATATCAATAAAGGAGCGCAGCATCGCCAATTCCCGCGGAACCTCGATCGTAGTTTTAATTTCGACGGTATTACTTCAACGTCGGTAGTCATCAACTTAACGTGGACTCGACACGGAAGGAGCAACATTCAGTAAACATTTTTATTTCGTTTGCTTGTGCGCTTGTAGGAATAAAAGAAAATATATGCGATCGTACGAGAGGATCGTCTTCAAAGGGGTGTGATGAATGCGTGGTGATTGATGCGTTTCGTGCAGCCTATTGGTTTGCTTCCAACATTTGCTGTCTGAACGCTTCGTATGACAATTGTGACTGCAAGAGAGAAATAAAAGGAGAAATGCTTACTATCGGTTGGCCATTTTGGAGGGTAGGTTGCACACTCCGAATACTACATGGTGTGGTGTGCAGAAGCTGAGAAAAGCTAGAGTTTCGAGACAGATTCAGGACAGATTGTTCTAGTAGATGCGTTTCGAAATCGTCGGGTTAAAGTACGGGTTGCCCGGGGTAGAAGCGTGTTACAGGGTAGAAGTAGGACTGCGGCTCTGGCTCTGTGTAGTGTTAGTGTGTCGGGTTCGCGCTCAAGAGAATCCTTCCATGCACGCCGGAGCACTAGTGACTAACCTCCCAGAAGCCATCGTCCCAGCTGGGGAACAGTCGCTTGAAGCTTCTTGGCTCGGCGCCCTGCTTGAGGGTGACGATCGGGACCGTCTCCTCCGAACGGTCGGAAGGATCCGTACGGATGTACTGGCGGGCCATGTCGGTCGATTTGGTGCGCTCTTCCTCCGTTGCGCCGTTGCCGACCCAGCAGTAGATTTCATCACCACCGTCCAGCACCATCACATCATCCACGTTCAGATCCTGTTGAAAGAAGGCGAAATATCGAGCGGTTAGACATCCCAGTTCAACTTGTCAGCCGTTGTCCCCTAGTCAGACCTCCTGCTCGAAGTGCGGGACCTCTTCGACGCGCAGTTTCTTGTTGTACAGGATGCGGCAGTGGAACAGTCTCGCCGACAGGAACGGTGCTCCCGGCGGATCGAGCTCACGATCGTAGTCCGCTTCTCCGCCCAGTGCCTCCCAGAATTCGCCCGTTTCGGAGCCTTCGTCCGTGATAGCGACTTCCGTACCGGGGGCAATAGAACCCGCAACGGCCGATGCCATTTCCTTCTCCAAATCCGATGCTCCAACGCCGTGCCAAAGGTACGTGGTGGCCGGCGTTACCACGATGAACACATCGTCCGATGCGAGCGAGGAAGCGCTCGGAAGTAGCTCCTCGGCCCGCACATCATCGGCACAGGTTCCCCGCACACGGAACAGTCTCGTGTCGGAACCGCGCTCCTGCTTATCGTAGTCCCCGAGGAAGGTTACCATCTTGCCCTTGAACAGCTTCATAAAGTGTCGCGGTTCGTTACCTTGCGAGGCCCGCACGAGGATAGCCTTGCCGTTGACCTCATCATCGAGCCGCACGGCGTGCATGGCCGACGCACCCTTCTCACTCGTCGACGATGTTTTGCCCTGCCAGTAGTACACGATGTAGCCACGGCCACCGCTCTTCTCGCTGTACTCGTAGCGCACGAGATACGAGTCACCGGCGAAGAACATTCCGTACGCCGACGGATCGACCGCGGCCAGCTCATAACCCTCGACGCGCCAGATCTCCACGTCACCCTGACCGTTGTCCGGCATGAATCCTAGCGCCCGGCCACCGTTCTTCTTGAGCGTATGCAAGATCTCCGCATCAAACTCGGCATCAGCGTCCGATTCGTCCCCGTCGCCGAGGGCCGTCTGAATGAGGTAGCTGTACGTGACACCTTGATCGCGCCAGCTCGAGAAGAACTGCTTGAAGTCGGTCGTTTCCCCGTTCTCCACCACCCGGTGCACCGCGGTATGGACCGGGTAACCCTTGACGGTGATAAACTCCTGTGCCTTGACCATCGCCTGCGAGCGCTCCTGACCGGTGGCTCCCTTACCGATCCACACGTAAATACTGCCGGCCCCAGAATCCAGAATGTAGCAGTCCTGCTGGATTAAAACGAACGGTTGATGAACGACGCCGGTTTGCCTCCGGAACACCTTACATTTGAATCCAACATGGACTGCTTCAGGGGCCGCTCTCCGATGGCGTTGATTTCCAGCGCTCCACTGGCGTCGGACACGTGGTAAAGTGTGATGGCCCCAGTGTCTGTCTTCTCGTACGCCTCATCGGACTCACTTTCTTCGGCCACCTCATCGGGGGACCCTTCACCCAGCACGTCGAAGAACTCCTGCTGCTCCGAAGAGCTCGCAAATTCATCTGCAAAATTCGAAACATTAAACAGCATTGAACTCACCCGGCACACGGTGGCCCAGAAACATACCGAGAATGTGCAGCTTGGCCCGACCCGCATGATCCTGATCGCGAATTTGATTCGCCGCGCTGATCGCCTTAATCTTCTCGACCCGCTTGGCCGACGCCCCGACGTACACGTAGATATCGTAGCCAGCATCCAGGATGAAACAGTCGCCCCGGTTCATCGAACCGATCGTCAGGGGCACCTGGCGGACACGGACATTTTTGGCACCCTTCACCTGGAACATGCGCTTCTCGCCGGCCGCATTCGTTTCGACCTCGTTGAAGCCACTCTTGACACCGCCGGCAGCGTACCGGACGCCCCCCGGGAAGTAGCTGAGGAACAGCGATCCCTCGTGGTCCTGGACCTCGCGGTGCTGAACCGGGGCACCGTTGTGGCGATCATCCAGCTGCACGGTCAGTATCGCTGCGGAACCGGCCTCGTCTTGCGACGTTTCGAGCCCCAGCCAGAAGTGTACGTCCCACGAAAGTATTCCGCTTTTGGATTCTTTAGTCTGCCGGAAGGAACGGGGAGGTGGGAATGACAGTGGCACACTGGGGTGGGAACTCGTCTAACTTACGTTCAGCACGATGTAGGAGTCGCCGGTGTAGAACTTCCCGTATTCCTTCACCGGCACCGGAACAGGTTCGAAGTTCTGGCGAGCGAAACGAAGCGAATGAATCACATGGTTTGTGTCAGTTGGAAAAATTTAAATCTGGACATTCCACCGTCTTAGTTCTCGCTCTGCCGTGGCGTAAAACAATCATGCGCCGGTTGTGGACATCGGATTTCCCATGACTCAAGCGGTTGTGCTTCGCTGCCTGCGAGAGGCGTTAGTTTGGCCTTCACAACCTTGAGGCGAGCTGGGGTCTACCATGTGGAACCGTTGAACAGAATCCGTTGCCCCAACATTCGGTGGACTTTAATTCCGGACGGAATGTTTAGCGCATTAACGGCCAGCAATAAACCGGCACAGACCCAGACCGGCCCGCTCCGTCTGCGTTTACATTAGCTCGAGGGAATGGTTTAAATTGATCGCACGTAGGTTACGCAGGAAATTCGCTGCGAAAAAAAACAGTGTGTACCTTTCAGCCACGGCAAGATAACGTACTATTCGTGTTCGATATGATCTTATCTTATCTGGCCGGGAGGGGGCTTCGGGGATGACACGTAAACCGTCGAAGAACCTTATACTCGAAGTAATATGCGCGCATCGGAACGTTGCGTCCCGAAAAATATGTGTCATGGTTTTACCTCGTGAAATGAGGTTCTACACTTTCCCGGACCAGATCATATGGTCGCAAGCTGACAACCGTTTGATTTATATTCTAGGGCGTGACTAATGTGCGCACCATAAACATTAACAACACTCCCCCAATTCACCCGCACATCTGTCTTATGCGGCGGCAATGGACGAATGCCTCCAAAGGATTCTATTTTTATAACAACCAAGCCGAATCGATCGGAAGCTGAGCGTTGCAGACCAGGTTCTAATGGTTTGCCGTAACCGTTTTCTGGCGGACAACTAGAATAATTATCGGTCTGACCAACAACGTGTGATAACATTGTACCATTTCCATGTCATTGTGAGTCAGCCCGGTTAGCAGCTTGCGATGGGGATTAGATAGTGCCGATTACCCACTGGTGTGTGGCAACACACAGTCCTCTGGGGACCGCGTCGATGGCGCCGCTGGTTATGTCGTCTGCCTCCCAGATGTCCGGGTTGGCTCCGTGACGAAGCGTGACAGCAGAGACGAGCAGAAATCGATTTTTTTCGAGTCCCCAAACCACAAACGAAACCAGCCGGAAATGGTGAACTGCCAACGTGGAACCGAAACCATCGGCCCACGGTCACGGTCACGCACTATGCGCTGAGACGCGAAATGCTGCGCCTAAAATTCGCACGATGTCGCGAAAAAAGGGTTCTTTGGAATATCCGATACGGACACCGATTGAGAACCTGTTTTTGGGTGTAACAGTTTTTTTTGTTGCGATGTAGAACCTTCTATTCACCTCGATTCTCCACACTTCGAGCCCTTTTTTGGTACCGGCATCGTCGAAGGCGGGATGCATGTTGCGGGTGGTGATCGTATTTCAGCTCGGGCCGGATCTGGGGATCACTCGAACGGTGTGTTGAAGGCAACAGCAAACACTAACCACAAACACTGTATCGATCTCGTAATGGACCCCCCCTCAAAACACTAGGCACTTCAGGAGCAAAGTCAAGCATCCGCAGCACGCGACCACTAAAGCGGAACTGTACCATTCCGCTCGGTCGGAACCGGCATTTGTAGCGCGTCGTTGGTGTCTGTCGGTGTGTTGATATCGGTTCGCTGCCTCAACCCTCCCGCTTCGCGGCGCTAACCCGTTAAACGCGGATAGCATCGCGTCTGAGCTTGAACTTGTACTTGTGAGGGACTGGCGGCGGTGGTGGTGGCCGATGGCTGGCACGTGAGCACAGCCGGGCGCTGGATCCCTACCTTCGCGCGCCCGTTGGCCGTCGGAACGGAGCCGACCGAGAGAGCCGCAGAGCACGAAGATGCGTCAGCGCCGTGAGCGGGTTCGCGTGTTTAACAGTGATGGACGAACGGTTGGCACATCCAGCCGATTGGTAATTCAAAGCGTCGAAATGGACATTTTAGGAACTTGCCCATGCATCATAGTTTAAATTAAATTAATTGTGTAATAATGCTTATTAACACTAGATATACCACACCGGTCATTTATACTGGTGCAGGGGTGAGCCATATACGATACGCTTTTTCATTTGGTTATAAGAAACAACCGGGTTAATATTTTTCGATGCTTGCACTTTTAACTATGAATTATTTAACTATGAATATGAAAAACTTATTTCCAAAGTGGTAGGTCTTCAACTTAAGCGGTGCGATATTTGAAAATCTCATTCTATTGACCGCCTCTAGTCCCAAATTCGAATTGCTATTGCCGAGATAGGGCCAGAGACAATCGAAAATGTACTCAAAATTAGGTCGATCTAATGTTAGTAATCGACCTTTAAGGCAGTCGTGGTCAACATTCAACATTGTTTTTCATAAAAAATGTCTTGAATGCACCTTTCAAATAAAAAATCAAGCTTTCAAAAATACTAAGCCGTTTGTTATTAATAAACGAATAAAAGAGTATATCATATATGGCATACCCTCACTCTATTGAAAACGGTGGTATAGGGTTCTAGTGTTAACCGAGGTGGACATGAGTTCATTTAGGCTTAGTTCCTTCAAACTCATTCCCTCCTTTTCTCCAAACAAATAAACTTTTCAAATTTCGTACAGTTTGAGCTGAAGACTCATCACTTAATAAGTTTTCAATATTTCCCAATTCTCCCCGTCCCATTTCGTAAATATCAAGGTTTTTACAATGTTCAAGTAATCACTAGTTTTAAATCCAAACATTTGATAGATCACCCTAGAAGGGCTTAAAATAGGTGAAGCGAAGCCCGAGTTTTGATGCCCATACCAAACCCGGTGGATGGTGAAACTGGAACTTTATCTAACGATTTTCATGGTGGTTCCGCCAGCAGTTTCCCCGTCGGTTTGTTGATCTTTCGGGGAGCTATCTATGAGTTTCTGGTCCCTGAGGTTGACTTTCGCAGAATGAGATCATTCTTCTAATAACCGGGCGCCTAGTTTGTATGGCGGTGTAATTAAATGATGACATTCAGCAGTCAAAGTACGGTGAGTTAATGGAATGATAGTCGAACCAATTAAGCGGTCTCTCGTTCAATCGATGCCCTCAAGGCAGGGATGATGTATGAGGGGAATTAAAATAATTTC